>NC_134488.1:82791186-83013686 GCF_040206685.1 Ascaphus truei
GAGCCAAGTTCAAGACTTGACTTAAACATTTAATAGCAGGCCATCAGCAGAAAAAGGAAATAATGTATTATGCCATTTCAATACAATAATTCCTAACCAGCCCACTATTAACAAATTGCCAATTACTATTGCCAATTTTTGGAAAATGTATGGGAGTTGGTTAACTAGTGTTTTGATATATGCCAAATATATTGTTATATAATTGTTTCATATAATTTTACTGTTGATTCTGTTTAATGGACCAATATCAATGTTATTTATACAGTATAGTCTGAATATGATCTTTAAAGTTTTTCAAAGTGTATGATGACTGAAAATCTTTTGTAATATTATGAATATTGTTGTTAGTAATACTGTAGTATATAAATCTTCTTTGTTATGCTATACATTTGATAAAAGGTCCATTATAATACAAGGATTTTATGTTACTTCATATGTTTATATAATATGTACAGTACTAGATCATATTTATTACTTACTCCAGAACGACTAAAACCCCAGCAAAATACAACTTTTGTGGGTTTGGTAGTTTTTCAAATAAATAATGCTTTCAAGCTTTTTAAGCCTTCAACGGGCACATCCTATTCTTTTCTTACAATTGTTTTTACCTCTAAATGATCAGTTATTATTAATGAGACACTTTACCAGAACAATAGTAATTCCTGTCCTATGATTTACCATTTTAGTGACCTTGAGTCCATAATTAGGCAAAGTTTAAATCATTTTTATTCATAAAACCTACAATAATGACACATCGCTACAATTTTCCTTTCTTAAACTATGTGAAAATTGCAGTGTACTGTGTAGCTTAATGTATTTCTGTAAATCACCATGGTAAATTATGTTTCTCTTCTGAGAAAATTGTGCATAATATTAACCTATATTAAAGTGGTTACAGTGTGGTTGTTTCGTTTCTTTTTTTTTTTTAAAGCAATGACAAAACACTCAGTGATAATACAAAAAATCCAAATTTCAAGACGTTATTATGAATGTAAATATTATTAAGTGTCTCCATTATATCATCAGAATCTCCTGTGTGTAAAATCCTCAGCATTCAATCTACATATTGTTAACGTTTACTTAGAGAGGGAGTATAATACAATATTTACTTTTCTTTACCATGTATCAGAGAGATTTAAAAGATTATGATAAAGGAAGACAGCAGGCATTATGATGTAGAAAAAGGGCAACAATACTAGAAAGAAGAGGCACCTTTGTTGCAAAAATATTGGAACTCTGGGAACAAGTGTTAACAAAGAAATAGTGGTCAAGTGAGGGTTAATTTTATCTCTTAAATAAAATCAGGTCTATTTTGGCATTTTGTAGCTGGTGAATTATGACTAACTCTAAAATCCAAGATAATTCACTTTAAAGATTGTCTACAATAAATGCTCTTCAGAAATGTTTGTAACTTTCCCTGTAAATTGCTTTGAAATGAATAACCACGTTTAGACTAGTTCAATAAAGAGAATTGCAAGGTTCACAGAGGCTTTGATGGAAATGGCTTTTATTCATCAAAAACATAAACTTAAGTATAGTCCCTATTGTTGACAGTCTATTGAGACCGAGACCTGGAGCTCAGCCTCAGCAACTTTAAAATGGCTGCAATCTACAGGGCCATAATATTTTAGGGGTGCAGTAGGTCACCTAAGCAATGGTCCCCCTAGCTGTCCTGCATCGGGAACGCACTGCAGAGGTAATAACCTTTATTGACCTTTACTACTCTTCAAAGATAAGATTACAACAGCTTTTGGAAGTTAATAAACAATGGAGATGCGCAACATTTTTGTGCACTTAAGTGAAATTTGCGAATATCACCCTTTTGGTTTAGGAAAAAAAGGTTATTGCAATACACAAGTTAGCCAAACATTTGCTTAACTCTAATGTGATATTACCGCCCAAAAAAAAAGTTATTTTTATAGTGCAATGTATTAATGTTGCACCCCAAAAAAATGTTTTATGATCAGACTCATGAAAAAATACAGTAGACCTAATACTGCATTTTTAGCATTAGCATGACATACATTCCATTCCGATCTTTATCAAAATGTGAACAACAAGAGAAATACTGCAGTTTTTTGATTGGCTATATGGTGAGGTGCATGTACAGTATTGTCTCTATTCAGCTGTGGGTAGACTGCTGCAAGAGAGATCACAACATCTCAAGGAAGACTTTTATTTCCTCTCCCTCCCCATGTGCCTCCAAGCAATACCGAGAAGGTGAAAATGCAGTACAGCCCAAACATACCGTCCTGCTCATTCAGCGATGATTACATTGTGCCTATAACTCTGATTACTACTGGGCAGACCTGTAAGAAAGGACATCACAGAGATCTTACCTGAGCCTGTTTGTGTAAACACGCCTACATCCAGTCTGTGGGGATCCAGTAGATGACATCCTCTTTGCCTATTTTCCAGGCAAACTTTACAAATGTATGCTAGAAGCTTCAGGGGACAGACACATTGACACAATTAATGTTCCAATGTCATGTGCCTTTACAGCATTATGCAGAGTGGGTCAGACATGAAATTTGATAACTATTTGATAAGAAGGCCATACCTAAGAATTTAAGGAGAGCTATTTTAGATGAACTTGTGAAGCAGTATAAATACAGTACTGCAGAATTCAAGAATGTGAAAGACACAATTAATGGACTTTTATGGCATCTGAGGACTTTGGGCTGGAGTAATCAGTGACTGAAATTGACTGATGAAAACATGACATATTTTAATAAATACACTGTTTGGTTTAATTTATTTGGGAATATGCAAATATTTTGCTCTTTGTTTAATCCTTGTTTTGCAGATTCTGAAGGTTGCTCAATGTCAACACCTTGTTTGTGTAGAAACTACATCTAACATGACAGAGCATTACTATTGTATAATTAAGGTGATGTATTTATTCCATTCAATTGGCATATGCTTGTACCACGTATTCACATAAATTCAATCACTCTGTTTATAGAGAGTGTGCATTCGCATCAGTGAGCTGAAACAGCAGCACAGGTTAATTAATGCATCTATTTCTTACAGGTGAAACTGTATAAGGGACAGCAAGAAGAAGATGATGGAAGAAGATTTTGTTATTTCACTAATTTACTTTAATAAATATTTCTAAATTTATAAAGGCTGACTGTGTTTTTTATCTGAATTTATTTTAAAAAATTGCATTGAGAGAATGTATGGGAATAAGGTGCCGGTTATATTACATAGAACAGTTTAGTGTACAGCAAATAAAAATATATGTCCCTGCAACCCTGATTTTCACTATTATATCTTAAGGAAATGTCATGCAAATGAGTACACAGTGTCACCTTTTGCTTTAATCCATTTTTCCTCCGCAATATCACAAAGATACGCCCATTCCTCTGTTGCTCGACTGCTAAAACTCTGACTCAGGCCTTCATTCTCTCCCGTCCTGATTACTGTAACCTCCTGTTGTCGGGCTTTCCTTCCTCTCACCTGTCTCCCCTACAATCTATCCTTAATGCTGCTGCCAGAATCACTCTACTCTTTCCTAAATCTGTCTCCGCGTCTCCCCTCCTGAAATCCCTCTCCGGGCCTCCGATCAAATTCCGCATCTCACACGCAATTCTCCTCCTCACTTTTAAAGCTTTACACTCTTCTGCCCCTCCTTACATCTCAGCCCTAATTTCTTGCTATGCACCATCCTAACTCCTGCGTTCTTCTCAAGGATGTCTTCTTTCTACCCTCTTTGTATCTAAAGCCCTTTCCCGCCTTAAACCTTTCTCACTGACTGCCCCACACCTCTGGAATGCCCTTCCCCTCAATACTCGACTAACACCATCTCTATCCACCTTTAAGACCCACCTTAAGACACACATGCTTAAAGAGGCATATGAACACCACTGTGGATAATACTGGACATATGATACATAAAGCTTGGTCCCCTGCAGGCACACTTACCAGAATGCCCTCCTACTTTCTCAGTATGTTCTTCCTACCTACCAATTAGATTGTAAGCTCCTCAGAGCAGGGACTCATCTTCCTTAATGTTACTTCTATGTCTGAAGCACTTATTCTCATGACCTGTTATTTATATTATTTGTTATTTATATGATTACCATGTGTATTACTAGTGTGAAGCGCTACGTACATTAATGGCGCTATATAAATAAAGACATACAATACAAAACAATTTTAATATTAAGCACTATAAGATTATGCCTTTCATATTACACAGCTTTTCAGTACAGCCTTGGTTAAAGAATTGCATAGCCAGTAAATTTGGCCACAGGTACCTGTTTCAAGCATTGTGATTTCATTAGTGTTAGGCTGGTTACACTGACTTTGCAATATGAAGCTGAGAGGTTTGAACCACACATTAAATAAGTTGTAGTGTTTAAAAAAGTGACAAAACCCCTGCACCGTTATGTGTACAGCATCACTTGTGAACACATTCACATGTCTCATACAGGTCTGTATCCCTTCTTTTCACCATTATCTCTTAGCTTACAATGCTTCCACTGCAGTCAGGCATTCTGGGGAATGAAATGTAAATGAGCATATAGTGTCACCTTTTGATTCTAATCCATTTTAACATGGAGCCCTATACACCTATACCTGCCATATACAGTAGCTTATCGGCACAGGGTTAAAGAATTGCATAGCCAGTAAACCTAATGAGTATGCCATGACTGTCACGACACAATCCCCAGACTGTTTGACATAAAACATCTGTTTGCACACAACTCTGCTTCACTAAGAAGAGCCCTGCCTTCTAAATTGGAACAACCTGCAGGATCACAAAATGGCAAAACAGATGCTCTCTCAAGACAGTATGAGGGAGAGAGTTCTAAGCCAGCTCTTATTTTGCTACAGAAGAATTTCCTGGCACTCTGGAAGCTACTAACCTGAGAAGATACAACCAATGATTGATCAGCACATTCACCTATCTGCAGTCCATGTCAATACCATTTGACGAGCAACATGGATGTTTATTTTTTAAGGGCCAACTCTATATTCCACCTAGACATCACCTATTGGAAGTCTTGAGATTCCACCATGATATGGTGACCTCTGGTCACTTTGGAATTAGAAAGACTAAGGTACTTCTTTCATCAATTCTGTTGGCCAAGACTCATTAATTAGATACAAAATTATGTCCAACCCTGTGAGGTCTGTGCCGCAATAATACACCACATGGTAATCCAAGTGCATGAGGAATAGATGGTAGCTAAGATCCTCAATTCCCAGAAACATCGAGTACATCTCCAGTACTTGGTAGACTGGAAAGGGTATGGTCCAGAAAGGTCCCGATGGGCCATTTCAGCCTGCTCTGGACCATCTCACGAGTTAGCCCTCGGACATGGTAAACATAACAGCGCTGAGCAGCGCGGACGCTCATGCTCTCCTGCTCAAGCAGGAGCTTTTTTGTTTCCTTGCATGAGCGTCAACGAGCGCGCTTGTGAGCCGGGCAGGAGGCAGGGTGGGAGGCGGGGCTAGCGCGCCACATCACGCCGCTGACATAACGGACTGCCATTGGCTTTTGGCGGTCAATGGACCGGCCCTCTGCTTCCCTCAGCGGGAAAAATTAAATTGTACTGTCGGCTTCAATTCCACACGCCTCCACACTCCTGCGGAAGCACCATCTAAAGCCGCACTCAGTAGGGAGGATGGGGGTAAGTGGCGCGGCTCAGCGCTGTCTTTTGTACCATGACCCTGGCCTTACTGTGAGATTGCCTCAGATTTTTCAAGGCAGGTGGTCTAAAACAAACGGCTGCATCTGTATATTGACGTCCAACGTCTCCATAAATAAATTCCACAAGGCCTATCCAAATAAGCCCAGTCCTAAGGTACCTGGAAAATGAGGAGGAGGGATCCGAACCTAGTACCTCAAAGGCAGTACTGTTTCACTGTCAGTGAGATAAAGCAAGCTGCTTGACAGCTCTTCAGCTCGAGTATACTTCTAAGCCCTACCTAGCCAGCCTGCTGCTGCTGCGCCTGTTTACTTTAAGCATTTTCAATGCACACCCTGGCTTACCTTATAAGCATAATGAAAAGAAGACAGCGTGGCTCCCATACCATAATATTGTACTTTAATATTTAAAATGAACATGCAAGTGAAACATGGACACTTACAATGTGCAATAAAGTCAAAGGCATTGAATAAAGTCTTGACAATCACCCGGTCGAGCCTCCGTGGATCTCTGCTGTATAGGGAGTCCAACACACTCCCCTCGTGGATGCCTCAAGGATGCGCACGCACCCATTCTCCCTCTGAATGGGAGTCCCGCAATAGTATGTGTCCTCTGACGTAACGAAGTATAAACACTGTCCTTTACATTACATATCTGTGCATTTGTGAGGAGTCTTGTCCTGCCTTGCTGCCGAGCCATTTTCGTGTCCCATTCACCTTGGAAGTTATTAAGGGAATTTGACTGCTGTGTTTATACTTTGTTACGTCGGAGGACACATACTCTCGCGGGACTCCCATTCAGGGGGAGAACGGGTGCGCGCGCATCCTTCAGGCATCCACGAGGGGAGTGTGTTGGACTCCCTATACAGCAGAGATCCACGGAGGCTCGACCGGGTGATTGTCAAGACTTTATTCAATGCCTTTTACTTTATTGCACATTGTAAGTGTCCATGTTTCACTTGCATGTTCATTTTAAATATTAAAGTACAATATTATGCTATGGGAGCTGCGCTGTCTTCTTTTCGTTATACAGGTCAAGAGGAAGGTGTTTTTTTCCTGGAGACTGGCAGCGACACCCAGTAGCTGCTAAAGGACACTTTTCAATTTTTATTTTTATTGACTTATTCACCGAACTCTAGGGGCTTTCTTTTCCCCGTTCTACCCCCTACTCTTCCCCTTTCCCCCTCTCTCCCCCTCATCCCCTCCCCCCTGTCGTGTTTCCTGTATGTTCATGTATGTCATGTTATATATTTTTGATTTTTAGCAGTTATTTATATACACAGTTATTAGTGTCATTTGGAGGTATTTGTGTGGACATTTATTGCTTTGCCATCACCCTCTTTGTTGTGTATCATTCTGGCTAGCGCAGCAGTGTTCATTTCCTTTTTTACCTTATAAGCAGGCTATTTCTTGTTCCGGCTGATTTGATCATTTTAAACTAATAAATTGCTTTTTTTGAATGGTGACTAATGAGAGCTTTCATCTTTTGAATTATATAGATCTTGTCCCTGGTGGTCAGTTTATCTTGGTACTAACATTTTAAACAACTTTGATCCAGCCTTGCTGTTAGTCAATTTATGAGATTTTTGCTCTGAGGCCTAATCTGTCCCCAGTTTGCCTGATCACACTCCGGTTTGATGTCTGCACTGACCTCAGCTTATTAGACCAGGCAACTGATTACTGCCTTGCCTCACCTTGAGTTGTCTGATCTCGCTCTTATTGGCAGCTTTCACGGACCTTGACCTACTCTTACCATTACTCCTGCAATGCTCCAGGCATGCTAGGCTATGCACCAGACCCTGGAATCCATGTGTCTGTGCCTTTTCCAAGTGAAAAAAAATAAATTATGTTTAATTTACAAGGCCCCTTAACATGACTATTCTCTTTTGTGTTTAGTCTTACTGTCCCTACTTTTGCTTTTCTGCTTTCACATATAACTAAAAAAGGTTTTGCCCCCTTCTTTTCTGAATGCGCTATTTTCTGTTCTGCTTTTGCACACTTGATTATTTTCTGAACCTCCTTCTGCCTAGCCTAATATAGTTTCCTATCCTCTGTACTCTGCCTATATTTCTTAAAAGCTATCTTTTGTAGCCTTTACAATACCTGCCATCTTCTTTTAAAACAATGTCGGCTTTCCTTTCCTTGTGCTTTAATTAACCCGCCTGACACAAAGGTCTGTTGCTTTTCATATTGCATATTTTTATTTTTTCCACTGCACCTGCATTTCTCTCCAATACCTCCAGCATGCAAATTCCCATCTTTGAAAAGTCAGCTTTCATTTTTAAATTTATTTATAAAATTGTTTTACCAGGAAGTAATACATTGAGAGTTACCTCTCGTTTTCAAGTATGTCCTGGGCACAGAGTTATAAAAAAAATCATGGTTACATTAAAAGAGCAGGGTTAAACAGTCAATTCACAGACATTTCATGGGCAGATAGAGTTGAAAAATTGGGTACGGGGGATAAAAGGCTTGTGATTTTCCGATTGAAATAGAGCAGCATTAACATCACTTTAACATCACCAAACAGCAGCGAACGGCAGCAAACGGCTCACACCCTTTGGCTGCCCTTCGACTGCGCCAAAGGCTGTCCTGTCCGCCTTTGAGGCAACGCAGATGTACACTGGGGTGGTTGATTTTCAATGCAGCTGTGAACTAAATGTTCTTTGTGACCTCTTAGCTCATTAACATTCCAGTGGGTGGTGCCAATGACTGAAATCTTTACCTGGCCCACAAGTTGTTCAGCATGAGCAGTTGCAAGAAGGTTGTGGCCAGCCTGGAACAACTCCAAGGGTCATAATATTATAAAACATACTGGACACCTAACAAGCTCCTATTAAACCCCCAAAATAACCACAACATATATATAAGCATATGAGTGTCACAGAGGAGTGCTACTGAGCATGGCAATATATATTTAAAACCAGAGACAGAACATAAAACACAGACAAAGCTCAGTTTTAGCACATCCAGTGAGACTCATACACGGTACAGCGCCTAAATATATATGTATAAATATCTAATAAGTAAAATGGTCTTTTAGTTTGACAACTAATATTGACAGATTTACTATAAATCATTCTTCCTGTTATTACACAGGTTATTAAGAATTTATATTACCGTTAGGGACCCCTGATATGTGGTCTGCCGTGCCGTTGGCTCAGGGGCTGACAACAATTTTGGCCAAAAATGTCAAACTAAAAGACCATTTTACTTATTAGATATTTATACATATATATTTAGGCACTGTACCGTGTATGAGTCTCACTGGATGTGCTAAAACTGAGCTTTGTCTGTGTTTTATGTTCTGTCTCTGGTTTTAAATATATATTGCCATGCTCAGTAGCACTCCTCTGTGACACTCATATGCTTATATATATGTTGTGGTTATTTTGGGGGTTTAATAGGAGCTTGTTAGGTGTCCAGTATGTTTTACAATTCTTGTCCAGCTATTCATGGCTGATTGGAGGGTGGCAACCTCCTTCCTAATTGGAGCTCACCCCTCCCACATTTAAATGGTTATGGGCTCACTCCATAGCATCTTCCACTCAGGGGAACTTGCCTGCTTGCAGTTTGGCTGTGACATCTCTAATACAGAGTGCTTTTCCTGGTAATGTACAGGTTAATAAAAGCTTCAGTCAGACTTAGAACTTTGCAACTAATATTGACAGATTTACTATAAATCATTCTTCCTGTTATTACACAGGTTATTAAGAATTTATATTAGCGTTAGGGACCCCTGATATGTGGTCTGCCGTGCCGTTGGCTCAGGGGCTTAGAACAATTTTGGCCAAAAATGTCAAACTAAAAGACCATTTTACTTATTAGATATTTATACATATATATTTAGGCACTGTACCGTGTATGAGTCTCACTGGATGTGCTAAAACTGAGCTTTGTCTGTGTTTTATGTTCTGTCTCTGGTTTTAGAAATTATATATTAAAAGGGATCTATGGCAAACATAGGAAAGTTCTTGTGATACAATCTAGAAATCTACAACATTTTCACAGGATAGAGAGAGGAGAGAGACTTGGAAAAGGTAAATGGTTATACAGCCTTTGTTGATTAAATCCCCTTGATCAATGAAAACCTACAGTAATATAATTGTATTTGGTGCATGTTATATTATTGCTGAAAGATTTCAAAATAAATATCACCTAGAGAACAATAACTGTCATCAATAGTAATTATTCCATACATATTAAATGATACATTTTCTTGGTAATAATATTCATCATGAGATGCTGTATTATTATGCAAATCATATTTTTATTCGCAATACATTTTTTTCATAAAAGTGTAATATTGTGGTATTTGTGTCATCATTCAGTACAGTTCTCCTGTTTTTAGGCTGTGGCTGACCACATGTTATATGTAAAAAGACAGTTTCTACTTTATTCTATGTTTTTTAGTCATCAGCTGTACTGCTGCGACACACTTTATTCGAGCAAATGACCAGTTTGTACCTGGCAGATACCTGGAATCCGCCGCTGCTCACCTCTGGCATGCTGCGTTGCGTTTGCCTTCCCAGCCACGGTTCATGCCTGGCTGACGGGCGGCTGATGTGTTAAATGATAATGATCAGGATTTACTAGGCTGCAATGCTTCGCGTGTCCACCAGATGGCATAAATTCCTGACTTGTAAAGCGCCGAATCAGTAATGTGTGGGCTTGCAGGTGTTTCGTTTAAAAAAGATACTGTACCACAGTGTGCCATTGTACAGTAACTTGGCCTTGGCCTTGAGACTGAAGGAAGAGTTGCAAAAATGTATCAATTTAGGCTTTACATATTAAATAAAGACAAAGACCAGTTTCAGTTACACTATTCTCCAGAGACCCACCATGAGTGTTCAAGTGCAGCCCGTGTTCCAAAAACCTGACAGAAGTTATGCTTATTTGATATGGGCCGCTATTAATGCAACAGAGGATAAGATGGGAACAGTTGTTCAAATTTATCAGTATTTTATCGAAAACTATGACTTTTACAAATTTTCACCAACTCCTCATTTGTGGAAGCGTGCAGTAAGGAAAAGGTTATGTAGTGACCCCTGTTTTCACCGTACTGAGCCCCAATTTGTTGGAGGGTATTGGTGTGTGTCACAGGGGTTTTCCCATATCTATGATCATGGAGGCGGCAAAAGGCGAAGGGTCGTGTTAAAACCAACTAAGAAGCGACAGTTCCTGCCAAGCAATGCACCAGCACCAGCACCGGCTTTCGATAACGGACCCACAGTCAGTGACAACCCTGAGCCCGAGCCTGATCCTGAGGCAGAGTCGGATTTCGCGGCCAGTTTTGATGAAGCTCGCATGTACCTAAGCGATTTCCCGCCTCACCTGCTGACTACAGGTGGGCTAGTCCCGCTGCAAACTATCGACGTGGATGATGAAGAAAGCTGTACTGGCAGTGGACCGGCGCCAGCGCAAACTGAATGGGAAATACAGTAGTATGGTGAGTACTGTATTGTTGCCATATTATTTTGGTGGGGCTGGTTGGGTACTTCTTTAGGGGGCTGACCATTACTGTACATTAAAACTTTTCTTTTTGTTTTTCCTCAGAAAAGAAAACGGCTAATGGGGGGATTTCGATGGATAATATTGTGCTGTATGCTGATGTTTTCCGGCCGTACAGTATACTGTGTAATAAACCCGAATAAATAAAACTATGCATTTATTCTACATGTTCAGTATACAGTACTGTATATGCACATACTGTACAGTACATACAGTAAATGATACTACAGTATGGGCCGGCGGGGGGCGAGATGTGTTTGCAGCAGAGAGAGATCCGCTGCTCTCTCAGCGCAAACATCGGCACATTAAAACTTATTTTAAATACATTTTTATTTATATTGTAGATGTGCAGGGGGTCTCGGGAGCTGAACCGCACTGGTTTCAGGTCGGGGGACCCCCTGCTCCCCGAGATACAGCCCCCTTTATGTGGTGCCGGTATCCCTCTGCTTGGTTTAAAGGGCCCGATCACGTGACCGCGACCTGTAAACCAAGCAGAGCAGAGGGATACCGGCACCCCCTAAAGGGGCCTGTATCTCGGGGAGCAGGGGGTCCCCAGACCTAAAACCAGTGCGGTTCAGCTCCGGAGACCCTCTGCACATGTACAGTATAAATAAAACACATATATAAATAAACACTCATTCTTTACCTTAGCGGCTACTGTATGTGCTATGGTAACGAAGCAGCATTTCTGTATTTTTAATAATATTGAGCAGAAGCAGGGGGGGTCCCTGAGCATTAATTTCTGGCTCAGGGAACCCCCTGCTCACTGTACAATATTATTAAAATACAGAAATGCTGCTTCTTTACCATAGCGCATAGCCACTAAGGTAAAGAACGAGTGTTTATTTATATATGTGTTTTATTTATACTGTACATGTGCAGAGGGTCTCCGGAGCAGAACCGCACTGGTTTCAGGTCTGGGGACCCCCTTCTCCCCGAGATACAGGCCCCTTTACGGGGTGCCGGTATCCCTCTGCTCTGCTTGGTTTACAGGCCGCAGGGGAGCAGGGGGTCCCCAGACCTGAAACCAACGCGGTTCAGCTCCGGAGACCCCCTGCACATCTACACTATCAATAAAAATGTATTTAAAATAATTTTTAATGTGCCGATGTTTGCGCAGAGAGAGAGCAGCGGATCTCTCTCTGCTGCAAACACGTCTCGCCCCCGCCGCCCATACAGTAGTATCATTTATGTATGTGCATATACAGTACTGTATGTGTACAGTACTGTATGTTAGGGATTATAGGGGCTGTTGTTATACAGTATATATATATATATACAGTATATATACTGCATTACAATTCATTATAGGGGACGGCTTCAAAGAGAACAGCTCGCAAGCGCCCCCATGTGTTTTTACACGGCATTGCAGTATTGCAACCAGCCGGAATAAAATGCTTAAATCCCTGCCGGGAAAATAACGCAATGCACTCTGGCAGAAAACGATCAGAAACCTGAATACACCCAGTATACCCGAATTCGCGGGACTAGCCGACCGAGAATAAAGTGTGTCGCCACTGTATCTTCTTGGTGGGTCAAAATTCCATTTAAGCCTCAACATTGTTACATATCAATTGCTTCATTATCAGATGCATATTTGTATGTTTGCACTATTTCTTTGATTTGTGGGATTCATCACTTGCTCCATGCATATTATTAGCATGTAATCGTCAGGAATAAAATTAATTTAAAATGTTGCTAAAATGAAAATTACATTGTTTATGGTTTTACACTATTCAACATTTTGTTGCATGCAACTTTGATACTGACGAAGGATACAATGTTGCTATACACATAGCAAAGATTTTGCTGGCATATCTCCGTTATCATACAGTGATGTCAGCGGAATACCAAGGAAATTAGAAAACTGTAAGTTGCTTTGCTAGGAGATAAGGACACGTGGATGCTAGGAGAACAATTTCTTCTTGGCTGGGACGGAACTCCAGAAAGTGACGATGGTTTGCATTTCCATACTCCCTCAAAAAAATTCTGACCCCAGTGTGCATCACGTCATACTGCATGTTGATGAATTGGAGCTGCTAGTTTCTTTTTATTATACTATGTGAGTGGGAATTGTGAGCATTTTTGGTTGTAAAAAATATTTTCAATCTAATCTTGAATGCCCCTGTTCTTTTTTGTTATATGGTCCAACACAATAGAGAGGTTAAGTACATTTGGCAACCTTTCCTTCAAGAACAGAACTGTGGGAAGGTTCTAGTAAGTTTTTTTCTTTTTAAATATATTTAATCCATGTATTTACCTAGGTTGAGTATAGATTGTATACTTTTATTGTGCATTAATCATTGTTACTGCAAATTATTTCTTTATACTTTTGGATGTACATATCTAGTTATAGTGTGTCGAAAATGATAAGCAAATAGGAAACTCTAACTCCAAGATCATCTTTATCGTGGTAAATATAATGTAGCATAAATCATAGGCCGGAATACATCAAACTCCATTAAAATAAAGCTAATATTACTTGAAAAAATATTGCTTATAAAAGAAAAATAACGCGTCTTATTACCACAATTTTAAGCTGGAATACTTCAATCACTGACCTGGTGCAATATTTTAGATGGTGTAAATCCATCACTAGTTGGCCACTTTGACTATAGCAGGGTTAATATTAACTGTAATCTATTTAAAGTTATATTTGATCTATTTCAGGTTGGTTTAGCTAATATATTGTCCATTATATACTGTACATAGGGAAAACAGGTCTAACGCTTGCCTGGAGTAGGTGATTAAAAAATGTGGGTAACGGCCCCTTAATTACTATAGTGGTTAATAATCACTGTTATTTAAGAGGTTAGTGGCCAGTAGTTATTTTTTTATTTTACTGTTAACTGAAGAAGAGGAAGATGAGGAGGACGAGGACGGCCTTCATCCTGGCAGGGGTAAGTAGAACTTTAATTTACTATATGCTGGCTGGGTGATGTTTTGGTTATGTTTTATTTTTTAATTTGCAAATGAACCATTATCCAGATATGGAAATAGGAATTGTGACCATTACTGCACTATATGTGTTGTGAGGGGGTGGGGGTGGTGAGGGGTGGTTGTTCAATGCATTTTATTGATATGTTTATTGGGGCAGAGGAGGTGGATGAAGGGGGTAGTTTCCCCAGGGTGGGTGGTTAGGCCTCTCGGGTAGTGGGAGGCGTTAACCTTTCATTATCATAGAGGTTACAACCGCTAAGGTAATGAAGGGGTTAATCCTTCCCGCAACCTTCCCGATAGGCCTAAAAACACACCCTGGGGAAACTACCCCATTCACTCACCCCCTTAACCCCCCAATAATCAGGTAGTCTGGTTTACCCCGTTCATTGCCTCAGCGGTTAGCTGCTAAGGTAATGAAGCTGCTTTTATTTTGATAACATAGTATTGTAGCAGGGGGTCTCCGTAGCTGAACCGCATTGATTTCAGGTCCGGGGTACCCCATCTTCCTGAGTGACAGGCCCCTTTATGAAGTGCTGATATCTGATTGATTTGATTAAATCTTCTGATCACGTGGGCCGTGACATGGGAGATTTTAAATATGGCCGCTGGGATACCGGCACCCCATAATGGGGCCTGTAACTCGTGAAGCAGTGGGTCCTGGACCTGAAATCATTGTGGTTCAGCTCCCGAGTCTCCCTGCTACCATACAGTATTAGTAAAATAACATAAAAGCCCCGCAATCGCCTATTAGAGGCATGCAGGGAGAATGACTGATTCAGTCTATCTGATACTGAGTGTCTCTATACATACAGGTGGAACCGGGTAGGATTCACACAACATGAGTCCCATTAATATGGAGGGACACCCACTGTGATAATCCGATGGGCCATTAGTCTGGCCGCTGGCATCTCACGGCATGAGACGGGATATAATGCCAAATTTGCAAGGCAAAAGGTTGACAACAGGCAGTTGTATCTGTATATTTGATTTTAACAATGGTCGATGTATATCGGAACGTGATGTATGTATTGATCAGAAAAACAATGTGGTATTAGGCATATTTTTTTATGAATCCGATATTTTTAACGGATCTGATAAAAAAAGGCATTATTTATAGAGGTGCAACACTAATGTATTACACTGTAAAAATAATTCCTATTGGAGTATTAATACTGCATTATTTTTAAATAACGGAGCATGATGTATTCAGCCCATAGTATTTAGTAAAAAATTTCTTAGCTTTAAAAAAAATAAATCGTAATTTGACCTTGTAAAGATAGAAGCCTGGAATGGGATAGTATTTGTCCTGCAAAATTTATAAAATAAAAAGACGGACTTTCATATCTCCAAATTAGAACAATTAACTAACTGACATGCCACAGAAAAATATTAACAGTAGAGCCATGGCTATAGGCACCTTTTCTTGCTATTTTTCAACATTCCCGATCCAAAATCAGTTGTGCGCGTTTGAATGGCAGATTGTGATAGCCTTAAAATGCGTATGTCTTCAGGTTTAATTAATGCCTTTCATCTCTTTCATGTCTTCCAGTTCTCCTGCTGACACAACCTCTAGAATGTCTGACAGGTTGACTGTGTAAAACAGATGTTATTGTGTTGTTGTTTTGGCAGTTTTCTTCTCATATGTCTTTGGATAGACTAGAGTACAAGAGAGTTCACTTACTGTATTCCAACTTTGTTTGGTTTCTAAAAACATTGCAATAGGAGCAATTTACAGTGTACAAATAACTGCATATTTCAGATCGAAGTTTATTTTAGTACTGTACAGTATAGTGTATAAAACTTTTATAAAAATAAAGTAAAAAGCTACTGTACATACTGTACATACAGATGCAGCGGCCGTTATCCAACCTTTTTGCAGGTTTAAATCCATGGCACACCTGGGCTTGGTGTATGATTTTTTGAAATTTTCACGCGTTAAGGAACAAGTTTACAAGTCTTTTGATCGATTGCAGAAAATTCAATTTTTGTGTAGTCTGCAATACCGTTGAGAAACTCAAGTCGCGAGTTATTGTCTTAAAAATGTAATTGAAATGCAGCCTGTATTTTATTCCCGTACAATACTTCAAGTGTGTGTAATTGTAATTTGAAGATTAAAAAGATGAACACACCAAAAAGTATTTTTAAAGAGTGAAATGTTTTATTTGTACAGGATAATAAAGTTAAAAGGAATAATACAAAAATATGCCACCTCTTCCAAATGTAAACTGTTTATTCTGTTCATGCGTATATTTCTCAATGGAACCTTGCTGAAACGCTCATGCGTGTCACTGTGGAACTTTGTTGAAATGCATATGTGTGTCATCACATTTCTGCTCGTGTGTCAATATGGAACCTTGTTGAGAATAAAATTATTACTGTAGTTGCATGACTTACAGTACTGTACAGTACATTTCCTCACGGATACGCTAGATGTCTACAATAGTACTACTGTATGTCAATTAGAAACTTATATATATTTAAATGACATTAGTACTTTAAGTATAGTATGACTGTATGTGTTTATAAACAGTAAAAGCAACTTGTTTTCAAGATACATACATATATATATATATATATATATATATATATATATATATATACTGTATATATATATATATATATATATATATATATATATATATATATATATATATATACTGTATATATATACTGTATACTGCATATTAATGAGATATTTATATATCAACGGGGTTGAGCTGTACTAATGTCATTTAAATATATATAAATATATATATATATATATATATATATATATATATATTTAAATGACATTAGTACAGCTCAACCCCGTTATAATATGATTCAATATAAATTGTGCTACTATATTTCTATTTTTCAGTTCTTGTTTTTAATGGATATGGGATTTAGTTCACTATTTTTTTATTTGGTACATTCACTAGATATAGAATGACTTTATGTCTGTATTTTCTAGCGATTAGTTTAGTTAGTGTCAATCACTAGTTAGGTGTTTTCATTTTTATTTTTGTAGACGTTTATATGTTTTATGACCTTTCATCTATATCTTATATATAGGTTTACAGATTTTTTGGAAATAATGTATATGCTGAATCCATTCTTATGCATATGTTATACCATTTTAATTATATGTTTTGTTTTATTGGTTTGCTTAGTATGTCTTAGTTGTATTATACAGTTTGTTTATCACATTTTGTATCTTTGTACACATATGCGCTCTCCATATGTTGGTTTCTGTGGCAGCAGAATAATCCTTTTTAGCCTTATGTTACTGTTGATATATAATGTTGCTGTTGCAAAGTTGTATCTGTTTATTGCACAATTTTTCTAGCATCACAGCACAAGGTTTTTAATTGTATATTTTTAAAATTAGTACCCACTATCCCACTTTCAATATACAGCAGTGTAAGGGTTAAGACCTTCTGTGTTAGTTGTTAGCCTCATTATGTTCTCTCCATCAGCTGAAGAGACTATTTTTTAACAATTAGGAAAGGACTATTTACTCAAATGTAAGGTTTCTGGGGCTATTTAAGGCTTGATCTAGCTGCCATATATCACTCTTTGATAAAGTCGCAAGACGAAACGCGTCAGAAGATATTTATGTCTTTTTAATCTGGCTGTCATGCCGCAATTAAAGTTTTTCTACTGCACGATGCCTCCAGCCTGATTTTACCAGCAGTGCTCTGAGCCCCCTCACTTGCAATCCGTTACAACACAAATCTGCTTATAACGCGATGCAAGCGTGGCTCCCAATTTTCGTATTTATGAATACTTTACAACACGATTATTGGTATCTTAAATACTTTATTGTACAATGCATGCAATTGTACATTATTTCTAACGCGATCCGCTTATAATGCGATGTGATTCTTTGGATCCCAAGCACAGCGTTATAAGAGTGTTGAGCTGTACTTTATGTATATTACTGCTGTACAGTAAGTGTACTGTATCTAAGCAGTAAAAAGCACTTTTATTTTCAAGATTTATACAGTATATACAATACAGTATGTGAATGAAATATCTTGTTCAATTCCCAGTGTCGGCACCTTGTGACCTTGGGCAAGTCACTTTATCTCTCTGTGCCTCACGCACCAAAAACATAGCTTGTAAGCTCCACAGGGCAGGGACTTTTTCTGTAAAATGTCTCTGTAAAGCGCTACGTAAAAACTAGCAGCGCTATACAATAACAAACAATTATTATATTATATTTAAATATATTTAAATGACATTAGTACTTTATGTATAGTACTCTACCACTGTAAGTGTATCTAAACTGTAAAAACTAAACTTTTATTTTCTAGATTTATACTGTACAGTACAGTATATATTGTAATGTATGTCGATGAGATATTTATACTGTATAAAGTATATTTAAATGACTTTAGTACTTTATGTATAGTACTACTGTAAGTATAAAACATGAACACACCAAAAAGTATTTTTAAAGAATAACACATTTTATTTGTACAGGGTAATAAGGAAAAATAAATAATACAAAAATACAATGTTGCCTCTTCTTCTAAATATCCAATCTTCTTGTCTTTTTCTTCTTTGCACTGGCTGGCTCTTTTTGGACATCTTGGTCTGTAAAGAAAGAGAAAAAGGGGAGTTTGTCGGCTCACTATCAAAAGTAAACATGCAGAGGGCTTTAGGTTATGTTACTGGAAAAATTTATTGGCACATGTAGCACAAAATTAAAACACTCTTACGCGTTTGCGCTCATGGGTGCTTTATCAAAGAGCAGAGACCTAAATGCCTGTCTGTTTCTTTGTAGCATTTCCGCTTTCCATAAACTACTCTCTGACCAATGGCTGCGCAGAAGCGCAGATCCATAATCAAATATGTAAATGAGAGTGGCCAAGAACGCATATGAATAGCAGTTATACAAGCAGATACTAAGGGGCCTATGCAGAGAGCTACGAGAAGCCCAATCTCGCCATTTTTTTTGCCAAAAATGCCTACAGCAATTTAGTAAATGGCGAAAAACTGGCGAGATGAGGAAAATCCGCCAGTTTTTGTTTCTTGGAATAAAACTCGCCGCGCGGGTGGCGAGAAGCAATATCTCGCCAGTTTTAAAACCCGCCGTATTCAAGTAGCCCCGATCAGCATCTCGGTGCTGATCGCGGCAATAAAATGGAGAGATTTTCTCCAAATCGCTCCGCCAACAAAAGTTGGCAAAAAAGCTGGAGCTGAGCGGCGATAGGGGACAAAAAAAAAACAGGCCCTTTTCCTGGCTCAGATTGATGCAGGGGGGCTCCAGAGCTGATGCCCAGGCATATTAGGACCGAAGCCCCCCCCGGCATGCATCCGAGGCAGGAAAAATGCATGTACAGCCCACTTCATTACCTTATCGGCTAACTGCTAAGGCAATGAAGGGGTTAACCCACCGTGCCAGCTTTATTGTGGGTAGCGGGGGTGGGTCAAGGGGGTATTTGGCCCTTGGTGTGCGTTTAGGGCTTGCAGGGGGGTTGCGGGTGCACTTAACCCCTTCACGCCCGTAGCAGTTAATACCGCTACGGTCATAAAGGGGTTAACCCCTCCCGCTACCCCCCCGCAAGCCCTAAACAACCACCATTGGAGTTAATACCCCCTTCACCCACCGTAGCTACCCACAGTAAAAAAAATCATACACAGCAGCCCCACAATAAATGAATAAATCTAAATAAATAAATGAATATCTATATATATATATAACCAGTGTTCGACAAACCTATACATTTGCTCGCCCCGGGCGAGTGGATTTAACATCGTGGCGAGCTCCTATTGGCCCAAGCAGCACATGTTTGGTACTAGGTGGCGAGTAGATTTTTTTGTGTGGCGAGTAGATTTTTTGGTGATTTGTCAACCACTGTATATAACAACAACTCCTATAACCTCTAACATACACATATATGCACATCAATGATACTATAGGCCGGCGGGGGCCCTTGGGTGTTACCCGCAGGCCTGCAGTACCAATTATGTGCCCCCCCCCAAAAAAATTATTGAATAAACACATACATACTTTTAAAGAAATAACCCCCCCCCCCCTAACACATACAGTATAGTTATGGCCACAATTACTATTATCCACAAAGGGATAATAGTGAATGTGCCCATTTTAAATACATAAACAGCAATAAATACATTAAATACATATAGCACTCACCCATGTCCAGCTGCCACGATGAAGGCCATCCTCCTCTTCATCCTGCCCATGCCCCCTCCGCTGCTGCAAAACAGACACAAGAATGAAAACATCCAAAGTAATGTCCCCTAACCCCTTAATCACCATAGCGGTTATTAACCGCTACAGTCATTAAGGGGTTAACCCACCCTCACCCACCACTCGGGACGCCTACATACCCTCCCACACTAACCCCCCAACCCGTGAGGCCTAACCACCCTCACCCACTACCCACAAGGGAGGCCTACCCACATACCGTTGGGGAAACCCCCCCACCCCCAGTACCCACAATAAAAACAATACAGTGACCCAGAATAAACTTCATTCTATTTATTAAATACATTACCCACCCCCTGTGCCCCCCCATAAATACAAGATTTATCCTTTTACAAACAGGGTTCATAACGCAGCCCCACGCGAGTCCCGGTGGGCTGGCAGGGCACCTGACAGACATACAGGGTACCAGCAGCTCGTTTCAAACAAGTTCTGGAGGCCTGTTGGTGGGTCTCGCCAAGCGCCATGGCCCCCAGGTGGTTTCTTTGGGTCACCGTGGGCCACAATTGGGTCCGCACGGTAGGCCCAAGGATGTCTGTGAGCCCGGGGTCAGACCCACAGGTGTCTGCGGGGCCTCAGGTGGTTCCCACGGGGGTCTGGGGAACTCACGAGTGCTCACTATGGGTCCGCGGTGCCCCCATGGATGTGGGACCACCGCTTCATCCCCGCACCTATGGGTCAACGGTGCCCCCACAGATGTGGGACCACCGCTTCATCCCCGCAGACTACGGGTCCGCGATGCCCCCACAGATGTGAGGCCACCGCTTCATCTCCGCATGTTTCACCCGTGGAACCACCAGCCTGATACCCGTGAGATACCCGAGGTGACCACAGGTGGTCTCCAGAGGTTTCACGCAGAACCACGGAACAAACCCTGAATGTAAAAAAAATAAACCTGGCCTATACATTCAATACATACACCCCCCCCCCAACATCTACAGTACAATAATGTGCAAAATAACTATTATCCGGATAGGGATAATAGATTATTTGCCCATTATTAAAAACATTAACTAGCATATTCAAATAAATAAAGTACTACTGGCCTCATCAATAAGAAGTCTCCGTCGCCAGCAACATCCTTGTCTTGCCCACAAAATACATAGGCAATACAAAGCCAATACATTGCAATTACATTCAGATATCTATTAACCCCTTAAACACCTTATCGGATAATAACCGCAAAGGTAATTAAGGGGTTAAGCCACACTGGCCTGATACCCACCCTTCACCGATGAATTTGTACATTGGCTTCATCATGCAAATATATATATATATATATACAGAGAGAGAGATATATATGTATGTACACACACATGATGAACCAATATTCAAATAAATGTAGAAGGGTTATCAAAAACATACAATAGCAACGATTACATCTATCTAATAATATTTCAATATTACTATTATTATTTAGACTAGTGACAATATTATTAAAGTCCTACGCCCAATAGTGGGCTTAGTGTTCGTGTAATGTGCGTATATGTGCCATATATGATAATTATAGATAATTAATTCTGTACATATATACATTTACGTTTCATATATTGTTAAATCTATTTATCAATCACTGCATTTCAAGCCGACACATTGCTTAATAAATTACATTTATGGTGGATTGTATAGAATCAATTTTATTGGTATAATCACCGGAGAATATAAATGTGTAATACAGGTCTTATATACCCTTTCCCCCTCCTCTCCCCCCCCTCCCTCTCCCCTCCTCCCCCCTCTTTTTACAGTCAGCACCCGGTATATTTGTTATATATAACACCATCTCTGTGCCATCAGCAGGTTTGAGACTGTTTGTCAGCATCAGTCCATCCCTGCTTACTGTATACCTTCACTTGGTCATGCAGTATATTACATTGTCCCTAGGTCCATTGGGGTACAGATTAGACAATGTCTAAGATCCCTTGCACGATCATTGAATAAATTTAGAGTCCCCGCGCATGCGCCACACCATCAGGCAGAATTCGCTAAAATTTACTAAGTTCCCACGCATGCGCTATCCATATAGACCGCAATGGAAATATTTCTAAGTCCCTACGCATGCGCTGTACCATTGGATGGAAAGTGTGGCGATTTCTATGTTGCCACGCATGCGCGATAGAAACGGACTTAAAATTGTATCTCTTATAAGTCCCGACGCATGCGCGACAATAATGGGCAGAATCCGAAGTCCCAGCGCTAGCGCAATGTGCATGGGACTGGATAAGGGAATCTTTAAGTTCTTACGCATGCGCAATGAATACAGGCAACAATGGAATTACTCCTAAGTCCCCGCGCATGCGCAGTCTACATCTATACTATTTGAAGCTATCCCCAAGTTTCCGCACATGCGTTATAAGCATGGGAAACAACTGGAATATTTCCTAAGTCCCCACGCATGCGCAGTGAACGCTATCCACCTGAATTGTTTCTAAGGTCCCGCGCATGCGCAGTATGTATGTATGGACTCCCAGAACTGGTTTAAAGTCCCCGCGCATGCGCATTAGATACTTTATTCGGCGCGGATGTTTTAAGGCTTTACAAGCTTTAAAAATGAACGGAAAACAATGTGAATATGATAAAATGAAGGCACAACACTGCGGTTTACAAATAAAACTGTATTTATCAACTTTTGAGTAGTTTATTGAGTCAGTTTGGAGGGGACCTCAGTGAGCATGTGCAACAGCTGTTATTCATTGATTCTGTAATTAGGGTGCTGTAAGGGTATAAAAGGGTCTAGACCTCATTCCCCCAGTAATACTTGTCCCTGAAGAAGCTCCTTTGCTAGAGGGAAACGCGTGTTGGACGCGCAATGTTGTCAGTCTCCTACTTGGAGCTGTTTTTAATGTAGTGCTTGCAGTATCCTGGGTGTAACTGTGAAGACCATATGAGTTAAACTATTCATTAATCAATTCATGGTCAGTGTGCCTGCTATCCTTGAACCTTATGTGAGGCATTTTCACATCACACTGCTGTGTATTCAAGCCAGCACTGCTGTGTTTGGAAGTTCTATAACACAGCTATTATACCAACACATGCCAGCGTTATTATCTCTATGTACATGTGCAGGGGAGCTATATTTAGCAGTTATAGGATATTCAATCCTGTGGCCACCTACCTGAATATATTTATATACAACTCTACATTTGGTCTCACCGTTGCCCCAGAGGGGTTAATACCCTACTCATAGCAGTCCCTGTCTTTAACATCCCATCATATCAATTGGTACTGGGATAGTAAGAACAACTAATGACACGGTTGCTTGATAGCTATGATTTAATACATTTTTAATTCACATCACACGTTACTTTGGTAATATATGTTTTAAGTATTTATTAAAAGTTAATTTTTACACTTGGGTGGTGTGCATTTAAGTGAATTCTTTTGGGGGCACATCCATTTTGTGTTTCCCCTTCCCCTTTTCTGATTGAAATATGCAAAGAAACAAAATTTATAGTTGAACGGGACTTAGTCCCAAATGTCCTGAAACTCAAATTCACATGAAGTTCCTGACGCCACCACTCTCTTTTTTTCCAGAGGTGCTGAAATCCCTTGGCCAGGAGTTGGTCCCAAACGTCCTGGAACTGTTTTTGGCTTGCAATCCTGGCCGCGACCGCTACGTTCAATTATCAGAACTTGGCCCGAAAAAGTGGGACTGCCTTGAAATTTCTGAAACCGGCTCACTGCTATTTCTCCAAGGGCATCTTTTGGTAGTTTCAAATTTGCCGCTGCTGTTCTGGTGCGTAGAATCTGAGCTCCGGATTGGCTGAGGGTTTCTTATAGTATTTCAGAGTTCATTCCTGAAATACTACAGCCAATCCAAGCTCGGAATATTCCAACCAGCCAACCAAAATGCTGCCAGTCTACTGAAGCAAGCGGGGTTCAGAATCTGACAAGGGCATGCCCAAACTTGGCACCTCTGCCACTTGTCATGCAGAAGCCACCCACTGAGTTAGGCTCCTCAAAGTCTGGGTAGGGGCAAATGGTGGTCCGATGACCTCCATTCACCCAAGGACATGAGTACTTGAGGCTAACTCTGGTACCCAAACGGCTTTCACACTTGGCAACCTCTTAGGCTTTCATGTCCGGGACCCGAGCACACTTTATGGCACCAAGATTGGTAGCTAAATGGTCTCTCGGAACCCTGGACCTGGAAGACCCAGCTCATATTACTGTGCACAAGCATATACACACTTTAAACATACAGATGGAGCGGCCGTTATTCGAACACTTCACACGTTGTATACCTCGGAATACCCATGTCATGGCGTGTGATTTCTTCCAACTATAACGCCTTAAGACGCGAGTGCAGGCGAGTACAGAAAATGGCATTTTAGTGTTCTGGTTTTTAAACACCTGAAATTGACACAGTAGCACAGTAGCACAGTACTGTACACATTACAATTCATTCATTTCATTGCATTTAATTGCACACAATCCATGAAATTCAAATAAAGCAGCCGCGATAAACACGTGTGCCTGGGGCGATTGGCCGCGTTAATGCCGCGTGGAGTAAAGCACTGCACACGAAAATGGCTCCGAGATTTGTTCGAATAACGGCCGCGGCATCTGTACTGTTTAATAAAATATATACTTTATCCCTTTTTAAGTCTTATAGTTATGGGGAATAGAATTAGAATCTTGCACTTTATTCCTACTAACCATATCTACCACACACTATACCGGACTTAGACTTTTAAAACTCCTTGCAACCTTATGTATGGTTGGAGTACCCCAGAACCACTATACCGGATTCTGTGTGACCTGGTCATAACTGGGCATCCCCTGTTATACTAGGGACCCCTTTACCGTTCTAGGGATTCCACACATCCATATGCCTCATTTACCTTTCTGGTCTGTGCTGAAGCAGGGAATCCTAGCGGTGTGTCATGCAAGCATTTTCAAAAGGAGATTTTACCGGAGTAATGTGTCTCAATGTATCCGAGAATCCGTCCTGATTCCCGGGTACATTTTTGGGGTATCCAACAACTCTGGAACACGGCTCGCTAGACACATTCTGACAAGTCTATCTCTCTAAAAAAAAAACTTGAAACTCATAGCCTAGCAATCTCTGTCTGCTGGCACTCCTGGAAAGGTAAAAACACAAACACTCTTTATTGTCGCACATTTTTACAGAATTAATTTACAATCACTGGGCTCAAGAGCTGACACTCCCGAACCCAAATACATGGATCAGAGGTAACCAGATGGGCTTAACCTTTATTATTGAGTCTGGTTACCCCGTCACTGTCACAAAGTCCATTCAGCAATTGTGCAGGCATAGCAATGTAGAATAATTTCCACAACATTCTGTTTTGATATTTTAATGTGGAACGCCTACATTTGATAAAGTCTCCAGCGACCAAGGTCAATTAACAATGCATCACTGGACACTGTTTTTATTTTTTTTAAACACCTTCACATTGACACCCACCACCCAATGTATAGTCTGTGCAAATAGATTCACTTTTGCCATCTGGCGGATACGTGCATAAATGCAACCACACAAAACAGAATGCAGGTAATCCAGGTAAGCAGCGACGGTAAACAAAATTGCGATTGGCAGCCTTCACGGGAAGATGATATAGTGAATGCCGCAATGAATGCAGCAGACTTCACATACGCTGGTCCAAGAAATGTTCAGATAACGGCCGCTGCATCTGTATTGGAGTAACATACGCTTTTGAAGCTTACAACCTACTGTACAAAGAATAAAAGAATAAGGGTAACAACAATATAGTTCATACGGAAATTGATTATATCTTCTGTATCTTTATCTGTGAAGTCAACTTGTTCATTGTTCATTTTTTAACAAAAACTTTGACAGATCTTCCTGCTGATTTCTTAATTTATTTGTCATTTTACCTTGACTACCCCTCCCTGTGTAGGGTGAAGGTGTCTGTACTTTCTTAAATGGTAAATATTGTGTTTGTCATTTTCTTCATTTTAACATACTGAAAAACATAGAATTTGACGGCAAATAAGAACCACTGTGCCCACCTAGCCTGTCAAATTTCCTTATAATGAACAACACATTACTATGATGTGAGTACGTATATTTGGGGGGCTAAATATTTTTAACTGTATTTTAAATTAAGACATTCACACACAGAAAACAATCGGTATCCTCTTTTTTTCTTGTACAAATTGTGGTCAATAATAAACATTACGTTGTTCAAATATATACCTTAATTTTTTCTGTTCTGATATTCTAACACACAACAAAGCTCTAGTTTATAAGCCTGACCTCTCAAAAGAAAAATCCAAATATTAAATTAATGTCAAATGTACTTACAGTATCTTGCTAACAATTTGAAATGCATATTAAATCATAAACCTTTTTGGTACTAAAGGTACCTGGAACATTTACAATGTGTTATGAAATGACCTTACCATTTGTTATGTGGTTGCATCAAAGTAAATATAATGTGAGAAATCTCATATGAGTCATGGAATAAATTATGGGTGGTGATTGCAGACAGAAGGTAGAAGACAGATGGGGAGAGGAGTGAGTGTCAAGTGTTAATGCTCCCTATGGATCAGCCATGCAGATTGCAGAGTAGTAGCAAAAACGATGCAAATGACATTTGTTTACGTATCAAAGAACATTTCTAGTACTTCCATGTTTATTTATTTTTAAAGGCATTGTATTGTATTGTATTTATTCACAGTGCAAAAAATGATCATGGCACCAATTCTTACCAAAGGTAAAGAAAATAATTATAAAAGGACCAACATATTTGATATACTTTATATTGATTTAGCATATCCAAACACCTTACCTTGATGTTCAGATTTTTGCAGTGTTTTCAATTGTAATATAAATGATATAATACTATGTTAATTAGATCACATTGTGGAATGTAATACAGAAATTAAGGAAGCATACTACGGTGCTGAGTCATTTACCATAGGATTTAGACAACTCTGTAAGAAGTACAAAAGTAATGCTTTGCAATAGACAGTTATTGTGGCATTGTAGTGGAATCAAGGCCCTTCTAATAGCAATTGGGATG
Source organism: Ascaphus truei (assembly GCF_040206685.1). Taxonomy (NCBI): domain Eukaryota; kingdom Metazoa; phylum Chordata; class Amphibia; order Anura; family Ascaphidae; genus Ascaphus; species Ascaphus truei. Next base: position 82,818,524 of record NC_134488.1, read on the forward strand.
GTTTGGGGAGGAAGGCGACATGGCAATTAATATGAGAGGTGATCATCGTCGTCGTCGTCGTCGTCATCATCATCATCCTTTCCTTATAGAGGGTATTTCCTTGATGTAACCCTTGGTCCGGTACCTCAATCCTTTGGTGTCTCACCCACTCTTTATCCATTCGCAATTAATTTTTTTCTTGTCTTCTCAGTCCTGTAATTTTAATTGCAACTCATCAAGAGAGATTTCTGCATCGTCATAGTCCAGTTCCATTCCTTTATTTGTAGCATCTTCTCGGAGGGACATGAAGAGAAGAACTTATTAAGTCATTTTAGCAATGATTCCATCAACGCAAAAGATGACAATGAACAGTACAACAATAACACAAACACAGATAATCAAACTTCACACAAATTTTGCTCCTAGGGGTCCAAACTAGCCTTACAGCCCACACACTTAAGTCTATGGGATTATTAACCTATCTTTTAATTTCTGAACTGCTGTTCTCATCGCAGACACAGATCTAGAGATATTCTATAATACATCAGGGACATAGGTGCAACATTCCTCAGGTAAGGGAACAAAGGGATCCCCACTATAATGTTAAGGGGCATGTGGACACAAACATGCAAGAGATAGTATAAATGGCTAAGACAGTTAAATTAGTGTCAACTAAACATGTCTGTCAATATACAAATATCCACTAACATTAACTCTCCCAGTATCCACTGATCTTGTCAGTGGTCCCCAATTATAGTATATAAGACAACATTTGGGCACCACAGGGTAAAAACGTGTGATTATGCATAGAAAAAGTAATAAGTACATATAAAAAACACAGCTGTTATCAATAGTCTCTTATAAAAATCTCAGTCTTTTAGTTCTTCGAATACGTGTATAAATGGATTCGTAATTGCTGATACCAATTTGCAATGTGACACATGTATCCACGATGTAAGTTCAGCCACTTTTTTTTTTCAACTTCAAATTTTTTATTGGGTCATACAACTTATACATTATAACACAGACCATTGTGTAACATTCCTATGCCCATCGGTATTTCTGCCCCGGCTCTCACTACCGTGGGTTATCATTGAACATGCTGAAAACTGAACAAACAACATTTACTCAAAGGACTCGACTAACCTGACTGACATAACCAAGACAGGACAACATCGGGTAGGTACGGGGAGAGGGGGGGTGGGGGGGTAGGAGATGCTTCGGGTAGCTTCTGGGTCTGCAATCATCCGCATCAGTTGTTGGTTTTCACCGGGCGCCACTTGGGTGAACTCTTAGATGCTGATCTTAACAATGGGGTGGGTCCTACCTGTCACCTATAGTAGTCAGCGTATGTCATGCTCCATCACCAGAGAACGCATTTTCTGTTATTATTGCAAAATTGTGCTGATATCCACCCCTGGGATGTCTGTGTGGGCAATCCATGGTGCCCATACTTTTAGGAAGTTGCTGCCAGTGTCGTTGACCCAGCTCGTCAACTGTTCCATCTGGCAGACGTGCCAAATTCTATTTCGAATTCTGGGGATTATTGGTAATTCTTGCTGTTTCCATACCGCTGCGATCTCACACCTGGTGGCAGTTGCCAAATGTGCAACCAATTTGTGTGCCGACTTTGGCAGTCCCTGGACTCGTCTGCCCAAGAGGAACAGCCACGGGTCCAGGGGGATCTCCAAGTCGAGAATCCTTTGTGTCCAACCTCTAATTTCCTCCCAAATCGGGGCCACTTTAGGGCAGGACCACAGCATATGGAGTAAGTTAGCTATCTCCCCGCACTGCTTGGGGCAGAGCGGGGAGTATCCACCGACAAATTTAGACAGTTTTAATGGGGTGTGGTACCAGCGCATCAGGACCTTATATGCGTTCTCTTTTAATGTTGAGCAGATGGAGCTTTGGCTGCCGCTTGTAGGATGAGTGCCCAGTCTTCGTTCTCTAAAGTCTCCCCTAGATCAGTCTCCCATTTTGTCATGTAGTTCAGTCGGGTGTCTGCAGGTCCTTCTGGACAGACCACTTCCCCATACATTCTGGAGGTAAGTCCCCTTGTGTCCGTATCTCTGGAACACAGCTGTTCAAAATTGGTCCTTGCCGGTCGAATTGGGAATTTATTGTAAAATGCTCTGATCTGAAGGTAATGAAATAGTTCGGTGTTTTGCACCCCTTTTTCTGATTTGATTTGTGTAAAGGTTTTAATAAATTTACTCCCCTCCAGATCTTTCAGTCGCTTGTAACCCGACTGTGTCCAAACTATGAAATTGTGAGCACCGGTCATCCCCGGGGTGAAATCCGGATTCTGCAGTAGCGGGGTCATTAAGGAATGTTTGGATGTCAAGTTATGTCTAAATTTGGCATTTCCCCACACCGCTAGAGAGTTCGCCATCGCCCGCAGCAGCGTCCACACTGTGTTACCACATCGTTTAGGCAGCCAGATTAGGTTGTGCAGCTCTATTGGAGCACAACAGTCTCTCTCCAGTGCCACCCACCGCCGCAATGATGGGTCGGAGTGCCACTGGATAATTTGGCATAATTGCGCCGGTTTATAGTACGTCAACAAGCAAGGTACCGCTAATCCTCCTCTAATCGTTGGCCGTGTTAGTATGCTTTTCGCGATTCGCGGGCTATTGTTGTGCCATATAAATTTCATGATTCTGGCCTGTAAGGCGAGGATGTCCGCCCGCACAAGGGGTATAGGGAGAGTCTGGAACAGGTAGAGCACCCGGGGAAGAAGATTCATCTTAATGCTGTGAATTCTTCCAAACCAGGAAATGCTATATCCCGCCCACACCCTGAGATCCTCCCTCAGAGTCCGAAACAGTTTGGGGTAATTAGCTTTATATAATGAATTATAATCCTTCGTGATGTAAATACCCAAGTATTTGATTGAGGAGGCTTGCCATTTAAAGTTAAAATTTAGTTCGATCAGTTTCTCTAACGATTTTGGGAGGTTTAGGTTGAGGGCTTCGGATTTGGACTGGTTAATTTTAAACCCCGAAATTTGATTGAATCTTCCCAGGATCTCAAAAACATTGGGCAGGGAGGTAAGAGGTTTTGACAGTGTCAGGACGACGTCGTCTGCATACAGCGCCACTTTGTGGGACTGGTCTCCTACATCTATCCCTGCTACATTTGGGTTTAGGCGGATGTGCGCCGCCAGGGGCTCTATACACAGGGCAAACAGCAACGGGGACAGGGGGCACCCCTGTCGCGTCCCACTACGTATCTGGAATTGGTCTGAGGGGTATCCCTGGTGGCGCACCCTTGCTGTTGGGCCATGATATAGGATGGCTAGGATGGCCTCTAGAATGCGTCCTCCAAAACCAAAAGCTCTCAGGGCTGCTCTTAGATAGGTCCAATCTATCCTATCGAAGGCTTTTTCTGCATCCAGACTTAATAACATAGACGGGATTTTCTTTTTGCTGGCCTGATCGATTAAATCTATTATCCATCTAGTGTTGTCTGCTGCTTGCCTTCCTCCAATAAACCCCACTTGATCCGGGTGGATTAACCTCGGTAGGACGATACCCACCCTGTTGGCTATTAGTTTAGAGAAAATTTTTATGTCAGAATTGATCAGGGAGATGGGCCGATAGCTCTTACAGTCTACTGGGTCCTTGCCTGGTTTGTGGATCAGCGAGATAGAGGCCTGGAGCATTTGGGATGGGAAGGAACCCTCTGCTAGAATTTCATTAAATAATTTCAGGAGATGTGGCGCTAGGATTTTAAGATATTTTTGTAGTATAAATTTGAGAAGCAGTCCGGCCCAGGGGCTTTGGCAGGCTTGAGGGACTTTGGCAGGCTTGAGGGGCTTTATTACCTCTGTTATCTCCTCTATGGTGACGTCCTCCTGTAGTGCCTCCCTCTCCACCCTGCCCAACCTAGGAAGTTGTGCCTCTTTTAGGAATTTCTCCAATTTTTCTCTATTCTTTTGTGTGTAGCTGACCTTATCTCCATCATAGAGAATCTCATAGTATTGTTTGAACTCTTCTACAATTCGTCTAGGATTGGAGGTGAGGTCCCCCCCCTGTGTTCGAATTGCAGTGATACTATAATTTGGGAGCTTGTTACATAATTTGTTGGCAGTAAGGTATCTGGCTTGTTGGCTTTGTCAAAAAACTTCCGCTTAGACCAGGCCAACTCCCTCTCGGCCCTGGAGGTTAGCAACAGATTCAGCTTAATTTTAGCGTCAGAGAGCTCCTTTAGGGTGCTTCCCTGTTTATTGACTAGATGAAGTGCGGAGAGATGTGCCACTCTCTCTCATACCTCTTTTATCTGGGCCTCCTTTGTTCTCTTCGTGCGTGCTGCTAAATTCATTAGGATGCCTTATGGGCCTCCCAGAGCGTAGAGTGTGATGACACGCTCCCGGTGTTGAGCTCGAAATATTCCTTGATTCTCTCTCCAATTTCCCGCTCTGATACTGGGTTCTTTAAAAGCAGCTCATTCAATTTCCAGTTCGCCCCGGGCCTGTCCAGCGCCCCCAGTGTGCACCGCAGCTCTATGGGTGCGTGGTCTGACCATGAAATATCATGTATCCCAGAATGGGAGGCCACGGGGACCGCTTTATGAGATATCAGGAAGTAATCTATCCTACTGTATCTGTCATGGTGGTGTGAATAGAAGGTGTATGCTTTTGTCGTGGGATGCTGCTCTCTCCATATGTCTATCAGCTGACAATCTCTTATCCCTTGAATTAGGTTTAGTACGTCATGTTTCTGTGGTAGGTTAGAGCCCATGCATCTGTCCATGTCTGGGTCCAGGGTTCTGTTAATGTCTCCTGCCAGTATAACGCAACCGCGTGCAGTTGTATGTAATTTGTCAAAGAATGCCATGAAGAACTGCGGAGTTTGTTCACATGGGGCATAGATGGATACCAAGATGACCTCTTGACCATGTATCGTCCCTATTAGAATTATGTATCGCCCATCTATATCTCTGTGAGTCTCTGTCACTACCAGGGGTAGCCTGTTGTGGACCAAGATGGCCACTCCTCTTTTTTTAACTGCTGCTGATGCTAAATAAACTGTTCTAAAGTGTTTGTCAAGGTATTTGGGGGCATTATGTTTGGAGAAGTGTGTTTCTTGGATAAGAACGATGTCAGCTTTTGTGCGAATGTAATCCCGGAAAGCAATCCTACGTTTAATGGGGTTGTTAAATCCTTTAACATTATGTGAGATAAGGATCAGTGCGTTACTCATCTGGGTGGTGGTATGAACCCTCGACCAATAGGAGTGTTGCTTTCAGCCCTGCTGCTGGTTCTTTCAGGTACCGATCTCCGGCTTCTTTTAAGACCCATCGGCTCTCTTCTGAACGATGTTCTCGTGGGGCTGGGAGGAAACACAGGGGAAACCTGGGGGGGGGAACATGCACACGTACAAATAAAAACAACACATAAAGTTCCCAGAGTCCTGGCCCCGCCAACTTGACTCCGGGTCCCTTGCCTTTGGGAGCTGAGGGATGCCGCAGGTATCTAACCACCCACTCTTCACCCTCCCTGCCTCCCCCCTCTTCCCAGAGGGCTTTACTGGAGCTGCCCAGCTCCAGTCCCAGGCCCATGTAGGCCGCAGAGCAGGCTCGGCTTCCGTAGCCCCTGCCCCGCTCTCAACTGTGCTATCCTATATAAATCTCTTTTTTTTTTTTTTTTTTAAATCCTCTCCTGGTTTGGCCCGTTGCCGACATCATCCTGTAGATCCATTTCCGGTCACAGCTCTCTTGCGTCGATCGCCCGCTACGCTGACCCATCGAAGATGGCCGCTGAGCCATTTCTACCTCCTGTCCCGGACATCCAGTGGCCGCCATCTTGGATTTGTCTTCCTGCCAGGCTGGATGCGTTCGCGCTCACCTCCTGGCTGGCGTGGATTTCCGGCTTCTGCGTTCCAGTTGCCTCTTGGCTGCCACCATCTTTGGGCCTCGTGAACTGCATTCTCAGGTGAGTGTCCTCTAGTCTCGACACGGGGGTCTCTTCTCTATAGGATCGTGGGTCGAGGGACTCCCGCCGCATGGTTCCTCTGATTTGGAGAGCGGGTCCGAGGGTATCTGCTTACCACTCCCGGGCCCGACCCAGGGGGGGGGGGGCATCATGTGCTAGGCCAAACTTTTAAACTGAACCAACTGAACGGAAACTGGACAAACTGGTGAGAGTATTTATAAGTGGGCTATTCTTCTTCTCAGCAGTTATCCCTCGGAGACCGTGGGGCCCATCCCACCGTAGCCCAGCTGGGGCCCGGCGCCTCCTCCGCGCCCTCTCTTGCGGTCGGGGCTCCCCCAAGACCCAGCTTCTGTAAGAAAGCCTCCCCCTCTCCTGGCTCCCTCAGTGAGACCGGTCTCCCATTCCTGCTGACCACTAGACCAAAGGGAAAGGTCCAGCGGTATCATACGTTTTTCTCCCGGAGGGTCTTGGTGACCGGGAGCAATGATCTGCGCCTCAGCAGGGTCATGGGGGACAGGTCTTGAAAAATCAGCATGTGGGCCCCCTCGAATTCGACTGTAGGCAAGGAGCGGGTCTTCTGCAGGATGGCCTCCCTGGTGCTATAATAGTGCATTCTCACTATTATGTTGCGTGGTTGCTCCGACTGCATAGGCCTGGAACGCAGTGCTCTATGGCAGCGGTCCATCTCGAGTCGCTCCTTTGGTATTTCAGGTAAGAGCTCCCCCAACAATCACAGCACAAAGTCCTCACACTCCCCCGTTGACTCAGGGACCCCCCTGATTCAGACATTGTTGCGCCGATCTCTGTTTTCTGCGTCTTCTTGTTTATCTCACAGTTCGTCAATTTGTGCTTGTAACTCTCCTGTTTTCTTTTCATTTCGCTTGGTTGCTTTTGTTGTTAGATCCAGTTGTGTTTCCATTTGTCCAGTATGCTCCCCCAGCCTGCCCACTTCTCTCCCCAACTCTTTTATTTCTGCTTGCAGTAATGTCTTTAAATCGTTATATAAACGATTGAAATCACAGATTCTGACCGGGAGAAACTCAGGGTTTTCATTTTCTTCCCGCTCCCCCTCCCGTTCCGAATCAGAGCCCTGATTCGAAATCGGTGCCATTGCAGCGTCCGCCATGCTGCTTCTGGTACTGCCAAAATATTGGGGGAGTCCTTTTGATTTCGGGGTTTTGGATAGTCGCTTCGCCATCCTGATGTGCAGGGGAGTTATTGGTGGTATTTTAATCGTTTTTCGGCTGATTTTGAAGGTTTTATTTTAACGTTTTCTAAGAGCGGGGCACATAGCACCTAGATCACACTGCCATACTCTCTGCCGCCGCGCATGCGCCAAGTTCAGCAACTTTTACTGCAGTTTGTTGTTAAAAGTACTTGATATAGGCCCTTCCACCTGGGTTGCAATGCTTGTTTCTTTTGGAAAACCTTTATCATCACCCAGTCACCAGGTTCCTGTTGGTGCTTTTTCAGGTTTTCTGTTGTTGGCTGTACAGCATTTACAGGCGCATGGAGAGACTTCAAAATTTTCATTAGTTGCATGCAATATTTGCTAATTGGCTCATCTCAGACTGCATGATCTTTTGCAATCAGTTACTTTGAACTTCCTGTTGTCATTGGTCTCCCCATAAGTATCTCATAAGGAGATAACTTATATTTTTTTAGTAGGGGTGCTTCGGATGGACATTAGATGCCACAGGCCATTTCATCCCTGTATCATCACACATTTTAACAATTTTGTTTTTGAGGGTTCCATTAACCCTTTCAACTGTCCCCGTACTCTGGCTGATAATGCAAATTTCTAGGGAGTTCAATAAAATCAATTAGCAAATTTAGAGAAGGGCCTCATGACAAGGCGGATGATTGCGCTGTGTAGGTTTTATAGCCTTTCCTACATTATGTTGCCTGCAAATAGCACCATGCTGGCAAAAATATGTCGCTCGTTTTTACAATCCACCAAACTCTGCTGATGACTTGTATAATCCCCTTTTTTCTCTTTTTCTTTTTCACATTGGACAACTCATGTGCAATGTGTACAATATAAAATAATAGCGAGGAGGGCAAAGCCGGGAGAGCATTGGGGCCAATCCACTAATTGCCCTCCAGCTATGTAGCCCCATAAGACTCCAACCAGTCACTTTGATGGTAAAGCAAATTATCATAAAACATTACAGGACCATAAGTAAAGTAATGATGTCAGTGCTTTTTTGTGTCAGGGTGAGCAACATAGAGAAACCTTGATAACTAAAACCAAAACCATCTCTGCAACCTTTCCAATAAAATAAAAATCTCATTGTTTTAATTACTATTTATTTATAATTCCTTATCTCTCTTTTACACAACCTTTCTCTGCCTATAACTCTTTATTTCCATTGCCACTATTCTCATACCTTCCATCAGCATTCGTTCTACTTTCTACGGGTGTCAGATTTTTTTTGTATAAGCACAGCACTAGAGTTTATATCAATACAATCTTATGGCTTTCCCATACCCTGTGGCATACCTCTGTCTTACAGTAATTCAGTGTGAATCTGGAAATCTCCCTTAAAAAAAATTATAGACAGTTCGAGTTTTTCTATAAAAACCCTCTATAAATTCACTTGAAAAAATAACAAAACTAACAAAACTCCAACATTTCCTCAATCCTGTGATTGAAGTGGGTCAGAGTAAAAATCTATAAAACTTCTTTCCATTATTGGATCAGACTTTCTTTTGTCTAATGTTATTATTACCCTAAAAAGTTTACTTTACTTTTTAAAACTTTGGATTCTAGATATACCTCGCTTCAGTCCTGACTCCTCTAAATCAGCACATAAAAAATCTTATTTAAAACTTCCTTATATCCTACTTCATATTTTATTTGTATCAATATATCTTTTACATATTGTAACACAGTACACTGGCGACACACTTTATTCGAGCTCGGCTAGTCCCACGAATTCGGGTATACCCGGGTGTATTGAGGTTTGTGACTGTTTTCTGCCCGAGTGCATTGAGTTATTTTCCGGCAGGGATTGAAGCATTTTATTCCCGCTGGCTGCAATACTGCACAGTACATATATATATACTGCATTACAATTCATGAATTTATGCCATTTGGTAGACACGCGAAGCATTGCAGTCTATTAAATCCTAATCATTATCATTTAACAGATCAGCCGCCCGTCAGCCAGGCATGAACCCAGGCTGGGAAGGCAAATGCAACGGGGCTTGTCAGAGGTGAGGAGCGGCGCATTCCAGGTATCTGCCAGGTACATACCGGGTATTTGCTCGAATAAAGTGTGTCGGTGCAGTATCTCCCACGCCCAGGAATAACAAAACCTGTGCTATGGTAAAAATATGTTAATGAGCTATGGAATTACTATGTAAATACAAATCTATATTTGAAAGTGTAAAGAAATATTTTTACAACTGCTACATTTCACATTTTCTTTTAAAACATTACACTAACAAACTTTAACATACAATGCTACATAGGTTTATTTTAACCCTTATTATTCTTTCATTCTAAATCCTTAACTATCAGAGCTTGACACACAAACACTTCACTCCACGACATGTACTGTAATAATTATGCCCTCAAACTAGTTGCTATGATCTTTCTAAAACAAAAACAAACAACATTTTTTTAAAGAGGATGTCCCCTTTTTCTTTTTCAGTGCAGTATTAATGGATTCATTTCTTTAAAACTACTTTTACATTTTAAATTCAAGCCATTTCTTCCTAGGTTAATAATTAACTTCCATGTCTCACAGACATGCAACTCCTGTGAACCTTTCAGTGAAAACGGGTGAGGGAAGGGGGCTTCTAATGCTGCAGCTATTTTCAAGACAGAAACAACTGAATTACGTTTTGGGTTCCTGATATAGTTTTAAGAATTTTGCAACAACTTTGGAATTCAAAATACTGATCTTTCAACCCTACTACTGGACATTTCTTCCAATTTAAATCTATTTCATATGTATAATTTCTTCCTCACATTATAAGACCAGCTTGTTATTTTTTTTTACATTTCAATTTGATTCTTTACTCCGTAAAGAAAACACTTATAAACAATAGTTCGGTGAAAATTTGAAGAAATCATAGTTGTCAATGATATAGACATATATATCTGCTAAAGTCACCTTCTTCTCAATTCCAGCATTAAATGCAGTAAAAATTAAATATGCATAACTACAGTCCGGTTTAGTATCAGGACTTGACAAGATGTTCAGTGTATGTCCATTCAGCAATTGTGCAGGCATAGCAAAGTAGAATAATGGCCAAAACATTCTATTTTGAGATTTTAATTCATAAGCAATGGGGGAGACCAGGCGCTTACCTTTAGTATCAGATAGTGATGACACCAATAAATGTGGTTTCTCTCTTTTATTGCAGAGATATTCTTGCGGTCCCTTCTGCTTCAACCCCTAGAAGGGATAATCCGAAGCCCTTATGGAAACGTGGAAATGAATAGAATAGGGGGAGTGAGGGATCAGTGGATATACATTAATACAATAGACGACGATAAAACATGCATAAAGTAAACCCAATGCAGTGGTGTTGGGACAGGAACTATTAGATAATAATATACAGCAAAATATTATAAATACTTACATGGCCGTGTGTAAGTACAATCCAAAGAAGGTATCTTTGTGGTAAAATACTGACCCCTCCACAAGTGAGTGCAGGGGGATCACAGTGGGTATCTATACACTAATATAAATACTCACACGGCCCAGTGTCAGTAAAGGTGCAGGGCAGATGTCTTTAAAATCGAGTCAGGCTGTCCACAGAGTGTGATAGCATTGTTTTTATACACAATAAATACCTTTTACTACATATCACTAAGACTGTGCCTCACTTATCCCTACACCGCTGAATCGGAGAGTCACCCTGCTGGAGTATAAGCAAGAGAGGAGGGCAGATCAGCCGTAGCCCTACATGGGCAAAACCTGATGTGATTGGTCCGCAACCACCCTGGACAGCCTGACTCGATTTTAAAGACATCTGCATTTATTATCCATTGCCTGATTACATCCTGTTTTCGGTAAGCAGGTACCCCCACCCGAGTTGGAGAATCTTGCTTGAACCTAATATATGTTTTTATGTACTATTTTATGTGTAATAAGTGTATTTTAAGATATTAATGATATGCCATATTAAATGCCATTGTGAGTAGTTACCTGTTGTTCTCAGCGTTTGTTAAGTGTTGTTTGTTTATGTATGTGTATGTTTTACAGTATTATGCTATGATTTGATTTCTTTGTATATTTACATGTTTACCCTTACCACGTGGAGCATCCAATCGGACGGGCGATTTCCGTGGCTCTGGTTGTATATTTTATAATATATAGTCTTAGGACCTGCTTATGGTCATGCTTTCATGTTGATAGTAGGCGTATAACGCTTTGGCCAAAGGGTTTAACTAAATGACTCTTTTTCAAGAGATATACAGGTATTTCACTGTGTATTTTTGTCATATTGGATGTATCTTTGGGCTTCTTTGTTTTTTGTTGTATGATTGATATCTGAAATTACATGTAATTTGGCATATTGCATATTTATTTTAAAAATAAGCCATTTAAATACAGTCTAAATAAAAAAATTCAAGTTAAGTATCTGTCATTTAATTAAACAGATACTCGATGGACATATCTATATATTTTTGGCCTCATCTAGTATTTATAGTAACTACAGTTTGTAACAGCCTTGAACTACATTATCAAAACATGATTAATCTACTACCAGTCACGCCTGTATGCCCACAGACCAAGCTTGACCCCAGTACTGAGGTGGGAACGGTATGATACCACACAACCACAGCAGTGGGAGCAAGCCTGGAGTGTGGTATAGCGTTGCAGGGCCTGTTGGAAGAGTTGTTAGAGTATACTTGCAACGCTTGGGGAATGTCCGTGAGAATAGTCGTGTCCGTTTGCCAATGTCCAGGGATCCAGAGGGTAGAGTCGTCAGAGGGCAAGCCAGGTCCTAGGAAGCCAGAGGTCAGCAAAGTCGTATGCGTGGAGCAGAGTTCAAGGGATACCAGAGAGCAGAGTAGTCCATGGTAAGCAGGTGTCAAAGCCAGGGAAATCCAAAGTAACACAGGAGCAGGTAATAACAGGAGCACAGAGGGAGCACAACATAGGTCAGGTACACACAGGGAAACAGGAACTATGCAGAGCGAGGAAGAGGTGGACAGACAGGGATTATAAATGAAGGTGCACCAATGACAGAGAGGGGAGGAGTAGAGAGAGAAGTGGGTCTATTTTGATCTGGTTTGAAACTGATGGGCCGGCGAAGTCGGCCAATTCAGTGGAACAGCAATTCTACTTGTTGCCAAGTAGAACAAAGATAAACCAGTCAAACAAAAATTAAATGAACCCAACAAGCACTGATGAAGTGCACTTAAAACAGAAGGGTTAAATATAAAGAACCCTTGATGGGGGATACCGAGCAAAGCACCCCGCCTAACGCCCACTGGGAGGCAAACTCTGAAACCATCCCAGTAGACACGGCGTATGAGTACTCTGCCCAAATACGGGAGTGCACCAGTGCCCCAAACATGGCCACGATGTTTGTTGGGACCCCCCCCTCCAAACACTGCTTTCTGGTTTTACAAATGGCTACCTTAGCCAATGCCAGGAGCAGGTTGACCAGGAGATCCCTAGGCTTATTGTTCCGGGACACTGGGCACCCAAAAATAAAAGGATGAGGGGAGAAGTGTAGCCAGAACTGCAGGAGAAGGCTCCTCAAGAAGGAAAAGAGGGGCTGCAGTCTGGCGCAACTCAAATAAATGTGATATACGGACACAAACTGGGGAATGGTAACTTATCTGGGACCTCTGGGGGTAACTAGGCCTAGTGCTAGGGGCTACTGCTCCCTGCACACACCCTAACTCCCCCAGCTCCCAGCTCTCACTGCTCACTCTTTTTAAAAGCTGTCTAAACTGTCATCTCTCACAGCTTCACTGGTTGCCTAGCAACATGTAACTGCAGCCTTAACTGTCTCTATTCAGAACTATTCAGAACTGCCAGCGCAGGCTGCCTTGCACTGAAAAGGCCTTAATTGCAAATGCAGCCGCCCTATTGACTAAGCCGCAGCATGTGACAATCCCCTGAGGGATACGGGGGCTATACACTCCCCCTGGTAAAATCCCAACGGCCTCGATTGGGTAGCAGACATATAACAGACATTTATATAATGAAAAATGCATTGCATAAGTTATACAGCAAATCACATGCACTTGATCAACGGTACCCAACATCATCACGTTGATACCCGAGGCCAGCTGAGTCTCATAGTGGGGTACCCCTGACTGATTGAGTGACTGACCCCTGGGAGTCTTTTGGAGCTCATGATCGGGGGATACAGTCTCTAATACCAAACCCTCTCCTCCCCCTGGTAGAAGGAATAGTAAGGGATCTTGGTGCCAGACATTTGCCCGGCCATCCGCAGCATGGATGATACAGGCCAGGGGGTCTCGCCCCTTGCCTCGGTCCACCACATGGTGAATGAAGCGCTCCATAGTGCGCATGAAGGAGGCAATAATTACCAGAGCGGTCTCAGCACAGTCTTGGTTTGCTCCAATAATCTCTTGAGCGGCGACGTCTTCTGGGGACATCACAATATCTACGGGCAGGTCCATGTCTTGGGACGAAAGAGCTTGAAGCTTCCTCTGGTAGGAGTAAGCACCGCGCATGGCCGCTGTACTGGATATCTTGATGGGGTCAAATGTGCTCTCTGGTCTGCAGAGATATTCTAGGGGGGACACCTCCACCAGGACGCGATGACAGGGTGAGCCCATCGCCCGGTTGACCCTACCTTTGGAGCCACCATGCTCCACGATCACCGGGGAGCTCACACCCAACACCCCTGGGGCAGTCAACTCACCCCTGTCGTCATTGGCAGGTACTGATCCCAAGCCTGGGACCGATGGTACCATCGTTGAAGGCCGGACAGGCCATGGCAGGGCACACGGGCCCAGAGCAGAGTCCGCAGTAGGTGAGTCAATCAGCCCGTTGTCATCAGCGTCACTTGAGTGGTCCACCAGCAGGTGCATCACCACGGCTGATTGGATACTGTTGTCAGTAGAAGAGAATGGGAGTAGGGACGCCTTACCCTTCGTTGGTTCGAACACCTGCAGTTCCGGCATTGGAACTGATTCGTGAGTTGAGTCTGAAACCGCTGTTAGGGCGCATGGGCCCCCAAAACCTCGTCACTTGAGGTAGGTAGACTAGCAGCATTGACTGGCTCAGTAGAGAGGTTTGTCGCATCTTTCTCTGTGAATTACGTAGGCCGCAGCAGCATGGGTTGCAGGAACTGTGCTCCGCAGCAAGCACTCTTGGGTCCCCAAGTCAATTCTCCATCTGGAAAATCACATTTGCTACAAACACATCGTAGACACATCTGCCTGTCCACTTCTACCAACCGCATTTCTATTGGTAGAGGATAGGGGTCAAAGTCCATACCGCCATACTTATTCAACTCTTTTTGTAAGCACGGGCACAGAAAATAGGGCACTTTTTCTCGTCTTACTCGCCACACTCTGTATAACTGAGGGTGCGGTTCGCTGCATCCTGTCCCTCCCTGCTGGGGAACAGAAGTTGTGGACTGAGACTCACTGACGTCACAGGGTTGAGGCGCTGGTTCTCTCGCCAGACCCGGGCAGTTTACTGTAACGCATTGTGGCGCAGCCTGGCCGCCATTAGCACGTGCGCTCTCCTGACTTGGTGGGAGACGCCATTTTGAGTGGGACTCATTATTAGCCTCCCCGGATGCGGGAGCCAAAGAAACTTCTAGGTCAGGATAGATAATTGGGCACCCATTCATCGGACCCTCGGGCAGAGTTAGGAATTGGGGACCGTCTTCCTCACATATGGCATGGCCTACCTTTAATATCATGGCACTCCATTGACGGAGGGAATCATACTTTCGCCCTATGACCCATGCTTGTGCCAGTCCAGGGAGTTTGCGAACATGCGCCTGGATGTCTGACGCGAATGCGCATGCAGGAACTCCGCCCACAACGACCAGGCAGTTCGGGGTCGGGCTAAGTTTTGTGGCCCATGCGTGGACCTCCTGCCTTGAGGGCACCCACATAGTGGAAAAGTAAATTGGACAATTTGCATGAAAAATAGGACAGGGCACCCCAGGTCTGAGATCTCAGCAGCGCCTCCAAATGTAACACCTTCCCCCCCCCCCCTATCGCAGATGGGGACCATGTGGGGAAATCTACACTTATGTTACCTGGTGTGGTGCATTACCTGATAGGCTCACAGAAGACCTAAACCTCCGCCACTGGGAGCCTGGGGTTACCTGATTCGTCGTACACAGCGCCTCCACCTGTAAGGGTTCCCACCTGAGTGGGATGGTCCTCTTACAGGAACCACAATAATAAGACACGCACACAGTGTATGCTAATAACTGTTTACTATTGCTAATACTAATAATAACTTCGGTACCTGTACCACACAGAATAATGCATATATCCGTACACATAGAAGTGCACCGGGTGCACACATCAACATAAGTATTCCCCAGAGTACCTTATGTCCAAACCCACCCACATGTGATGGAGATAGCGCTATCCCTGGACGTGTTGGTGCACTATTTATAGATACCTGCCCGGGGCTCCAGCCCGCGGGTACCGCTATACAACAGGTATGGATCCGTCTGATCCGACGTGATGTCCTCCTACGCGTGGGGTGACTTCCAGCATGGATAATATCACCACAGCTCCACACCGTCTCTACCTTGATGGGGATACGCCTGTAGCCGGCAGGCCACAGTCACTGCTTGGCTTGGCCTCCACGAAGATAGTCTCTATGTAACTGAGGGGTCTGAGCCCAGACCCAGCAATCAGGCTGCTTGACACTGAGGGTGTCCTAACTTAACCAAATAGCTAATGGGGCAGATCTCCTTACGTAGGGCCTGTCCCTGAAGCAACCACAAACTGGGGAATTGTAACTTATCTGGGACCTCTGGGGTTAACTAGGCCTAGTGCTAGGGGCTACTGCTCCCTGCACACACACCCTAACTCCCCCAGCTCCCAGCTCTCACTGCTCACTCTTTTTAAAAGCTGTCTAAACTGTCATCTCTCACAGCTTCACTGGTTGCCTAGCAACATGTAACTGCAGCTTTAACTGTCTCTATTCAGAACTATTCAGAACTGCCAGCGCAGGCTCCCTTGTACTGAAAAGGCCTTAATTGCAAATGCAGCCGCCCTATTGACTAAGCCGCAGCATGTGACAATCCCCTGAGGGATACGGGGCTATACATATAACAATTGAAAACATATATAACAAATAAAATCACATTATATTGTGAGGACCCCATTGAGTACAAGAGAAAAAATTATGCAGATAAAAATCCTACTTACACAATTACAATCTTAATATTAAAGTCTTGTTTATGACATTAGATAAATTGGTGTATAATTAGATGATATAATATTTACATTTGACCTACGAATAGGATATGCTAATTCAATGTTCCAAAGAAGGAATGATAGTTATATCTATGCAGAGAAAGTAAAAATAAATGGATGAATATAAATTATCTAAATACAATTATACCTAGGTAGCAAAGTTATATAACTAAACAGAGAGAGTTGTATGTAAAGATGTTTTATATATGAAGCTTATAGTGAATTCTAATAATTCTTAAACAAATAATAATTATACCTTAATTGGATAGAGATAACAAATATCAAATACCCTCACATCAGATGAAAAATATTTAAATATATTAAATTCTAAGGGACAGCAAATGAATTCTATGGAATCATCAACCGCAATGAAGATTTATACACCCTTAAATGATCAGGGTCAATACACAACAATCACATATAGCAATATATAAAGTATAGCGATTATATATTAAATGTATGTTGTTCCTAATTGCTTATCTATTTTATAGATTTCAGCATGGAGTCAGAGGAGGTGAATTAGATGGATCCAATGTAATGACAGAGATAGAAGTATGGCTCACCATTGTGTGGCTATGTGTGTATAAGTGTATATAGTATTTGTGAGTGTGTGATGTATTAAAAATCTGTGTGATATGTTAATAAAGTTAATTGTGATGTGAATATACTATAATGTAAAATGATTGTGAATAATTGTGAAATTAAATAATATATGTATTATGATTTAAATATAAAAAATATATTAAATTTGGTGCAATGTGATATTGGGTGAAATAATATATAAAGGTATATTAAAGAATTGTTGAGTGACCATTTGTGAAAGTAAATCATACAATGCAATATGCCTTGTACCCTACAAGCTGACCTCTCTAAAATATATAGGATTCTCTAATGGTATAAGGCGAATCATATTGACCAAATGAATGACCATAGCCCAGAGGGAATGCTATGCATTCAACCCAGACCTCTGGAGGAACACCCATAAAGAGTGTTCAAACTATGGTACTGATATCAATATGGTCATTATGTCCCTTGGGAAGTGTTGTATCTAAAATATACGTCCAGTATGTTTCTCGTGTGCATAACTTCTGAAAACGGTCACCTCCCATGTAGGAGGGGGGAATGAACTCAATACCCATAACAGATAGGGATTTTGGATCTTTATTATGGTTAGTACAAAAATGACGTGAAAGGCTGTGTGTTTGGCACCCATGGATGATGTTCCGCCGATGCTCTAAGAATCGTGTACTTAGAGCCCTCGAAGTTTGGCCTACATATTGTGTACCACATTCACATGAAATGAGGTACACAACATAATCACTTACACTGGCGACACTTTTAATTCGAGTAGGGCTAGTACCGCAAGCCGGGACATGTCCCGGCTTGCTAGCCCCACTCCCTCGGCGTGCCGCGCGTCACCGACGCGCGGTCACACGTCATCGGGAGCCTGCGCCCCCTGCACGCGCGTCCAGGGCTCCCCGAGGGAGCCCTGGTGTCCCGCGATGTGGGGGATGGCGGCAGGGGGTTCCGGGGGACCCGGCGGACCCGGCAGCGGGGAGGAGAAAGCCCCGATCGGAGGGCGCTCCTCCGCGGCTTCGGCACGCGCCTGGCACCCTGCGGCACGCGCCAGGTTACTGCTGCGGCCGAGACCGGGCAAATGCTCGAATAAACTCGGCCGCAGCAGTAGGCAATTGATGTAATCTTTTACTTCATATGAAGTGCCATTTGAATATGATGTAAATTTATTAGATATTATTAAGTGTTTGCAGGTAAAACAACGTCCTCTTCCACATTCAATACTTTCTTGGCCAAAGAAAGATCAGTGATCTTTTTGGTTTTAAGTTTGCTCGGAGCCAGCAAGGTTTTAATACTCCTAGCTTTTCTAAATACAGTTGGAGCATATTCAGGTACTAGATGACCAATTACAGGATCATTACGTATAATGTTCCAGTGACAGTTTAAAATGTTTCTAATTTGATAAGCGGATTTGTTGAATTATGTAATAAATTTTGGTGCTTTGTTTGATGTATAATCCCTTTTTCTAATCTCACGTAATGATTTGGATTTATTTTTTTATTTTTCTAGTAATGTGTCCCTTTTTATAAGACTAGCATCCTGAAATGCTTTTTTAACAATAGACATGTCATAACCCTTCTCTTGAAATTTTTTAGATAGATCCTCTCCCTGTGATATGAAATCAGTGTCCTCCGAGCAGTTGCGCCTAATTCTGTAGAACTGACTTTTGGGTACGTTATTTAATCACTTTTTGTAGTGGTTGCTACCATAGTGTAAATAGCTATTGGTCGACACTGATTTAAAATGTGTCTTTGTCTGAATTTGATGTTCTTTACCAATAAATAGTTCCAAATCCAAAAAGACAATGGTATTTGGGTGTATGTTGTATGTGAATTTCAAACCCATCTCATTGTCATTGAAGGATATCAGAATCTCCTCCAGGGTTTCCCTCTCACCATCCCAAATGATAATAATGTCATCAATGAAGCGGCCATAGTACACCAGACTGCCACCCAGACGAGCATTCTCCCACACATGGGTACTCTCCCACAGTCCCATGTAGAGATTAGCGTAGCTGGGGGCAAATCTGGTGCCCATAGCCGTTCCACAAATTTGTAAATAATAAGTGTCTTCAAATAAAAAATAATTGTGACATAAAATAAATTGAATACATGCCAAAAGAAATAACCTCTGTGAAGGGTGCAATTTTGTGTCTAATTCAAAATAGTGATTTATAGCCTGGATACCTTTAGTGTGATCAATACAAGTGTATAAAGAAGATACATCACATGTTGCCCAGTGAAAGGTATCCTTCCAAATAATCTCTGAGGTGGAATCGATGACATGCAAAGTGTCCCTAATATATGAACGTAAATTTGTGACATATGGTTGTAAATAATAGTCAACGTATTGGGACAAGTTGGATGTCATCGACCCCACCCCAGATATTATAGGCCTCCCTGGTGGATTAACTTTATCTTTGTGCAATTTAGGAATGTGATAAAATATAGGTGTCCTGGGGTGTTTAGTGAATAAAAATTTATATTCTAATTTAGTGATAATTCCTTTAGTGAATGCATCCTGGAGGAGATTCTGAAACTCCAATTGATACCCTATGGGGCCTATGCAGAGAGCAGCGAATTTTAAAATTGGCGAATTTATTAAAAAGTAGCTTTTTTGGAGAGTTTTATTCTCCATATGCAGAAAAGTGCGAATTCTGCTATGTTTAACATGGATGCGTGTGGCGAGTTTAAATTGGCGAGATGCGCGCTTCAGAAACGTGTAAAAACAAATTCGCGCCTTTTTTTTCCCTTTGCAATGGCCGCGAGCGGCAGCTTCTTGCCAGTTTTTTTTGGCGAGGCAAAAAGGAGACAATCGCGCCATTTTATTGGCGCGAACAGCCGCTAGATGCCGTTCGCGCCTCTATGCATACGGATATTTTTAAAACTGGCGAGATTGAGGTTCTCGCCAGCCGCGAGGCGAGTTTTACAAATAGAAAAGAAAAATTGGCGCGTTTTTCGGAACTCGCCATTTTCTGCTGCTTTCTGCGCGATTTTCTCCAAAAAATGGCGAATTTCGAAATAGCGCTGCTCTCTGCATAGGCCCCTATGACTGGGTCCTCGTTCAGTACTTCATAAGATATAGTGTCATGTAGAAGACGATGGGCTTCACATAAATAGTCCATACGATCCTGAAGGACAATAGCCCCACCCTTGTCTGCTTGGCGAACTATAAGATCATACTTGTTCTTTATACTTATCATAGTTAAATTTTCTTCCTTAGTCAGATTGTTACGTTTCAGTTCCACATTATTTTGGCACAACTGTTCAAAGTCCCTGAGAACCACTGTATAAAATGTGTCGATAAAATTCCCCTTTGATTGATAGGGGAAATATACCGACTTTGGAACAAATGGTGATGGCCTGTATGTTGTATTAATCTCAGGGTCTATATTGAGAGATGGATTGGGATCTATCAATGTATTCATGTCTTCATCATGAATTGTTAGATCTGATAAAGAATTTTCAATTAATGAGTTTTCAATTGTTATTCTTTTCTTGAGAGGATCCACTAATGTATTAAATTGAGCTGATATTTGTGTACTGTTGTAGATAGTGTTTGTAGTCTCAGATTCAACCAAAAAGGAAGTAAGGGCATTAATGCACTCTATTTCTTGCGTATCCGCAAGCTGACTCTCATGCGGCACTTCACATTGAAAGGGGAACAGAATCAACAATATAATTTCAATACCCAAGAAATAGAGTGCATTAATGCCCTTACTTCCTTTTTGGTTGAATCTGAGACTACAAACACAATCTAAAACAGTACACAAATATCAGCTCAATTTAATACATTAGTGGACCCTCTCAAGAAAAGAATAACAATTGAAAACTCATTAATTGAAAATTCATTATCAGATCTAACAATTCATGATGAAGACATGAATACATTGATAGATCCCAATACATCTCTCAATATAGACCCTGAGATTAATACAACATACAGGCCATCACCATTTGTTCCAAAGTCGGTATATTTCCCCTATCAATCAAAGGGGAATTTTATTGACACATTTTATACAGTGGTTCTCAGGGACTTTGAACAGTTGTGCCAAAATAATGTGGAACTGAAACGTAACAATCTGACTAAGGAAGAAAATTTAACTATGATAAGTATAAAGAACAAGTATGATCTTATAGTTCGCCAAGCAGACAAGGGTGGGACTATTGTCCTTCAGGATCGTGTGGACTATTTCTGTGAAGCCCATCGTCATCTACATGACACTATATCTTATGAAGTACTGAACGAGGACCCAGTCATAGGGTATCAATTGGAGTTTCAGAATCTCCTCCAGGATGCATTCACTAAAGGAATTATCACTAAATTAGAATATAAATTTTTATTCACTAGACACCCCAGGACACCTATATTTTATCACATTCCTAAATTGCACAAAGATAAAGTTAATCCACCAGGGAGGCCTATAATATCTGGGGTGGGGTCGATGACATCCAACTTGTCCCAATACGTTGACTATTATTTACAACCATATGTCACAAATTTACGTTCATATATTAGGGACACTTTGCATGTCATCGATTCCACCTCAGAGATTATTTGGAAGGATACCTTTCACTGGGCAACATGTGATGTATCTTCTTTATACACTTGTATTGATCACATTAAAGGTATCCAGGCTATAAATCACTATTTTGAATTAGACACAAAATTGCACCCTTCACAGAGGTTATTTCTTTTGGCATGTATTCAATTTACTTTATGTCACAATTATTTTTTATTTGAAGACACTTATTATTTACAAATTTGTGGAACAGCTTTGGGCACCAGATTTGCCCCCAGCTACGCTAATCTCTACATGGGACTGTGGGAGAGTACCCATGTGTGGGAGAATGCTCGTCTGTGTGGTGGTCTGGTGTACTATGGCCGCTTCTTTGATGACATTATTATCATTTGGGATGGTGAGAGGGAAACCCTGGAGGAGATTCTGATATCCTTCAATGACAATGAGATGGGTTTGAAATTCACATACAACATACACCCAAATACCATTGTCTTTTTGGATTTGGAACTATTTATTGGTAAAGAACATCAAATTCAGACAAAGACACATTTTAAATCAGTGTCGACCAATAGCTATTTACACTATAGTAGCAACCACTACAAAAAGTGGTTAAATAACGTACCCAAAAGTCAGTTCTACAGAATTAGGCGCAACTGCTCGGAGGACACTGATTTCATATCACAGGGAGAGGATCTATCTAAAAAAATTAAAGAGAAGGGTTATGACATGTCTGTTGTTAAAAAAGCATTTCAGGATGCTAGTTTTATAAAAAGGGACACATTACTAGAAAAATAAAAAAATTAATCCAAATCATTACGTGAGATTAGAAAAAGGGATTATACATCAAATAAAGCACCAAAATTTATTATACAATTCAACCAATCCGGTCATCAAATTAGAAACATTTTAAACTGTCACTGGAACATTATACGTAATGATGCTGTAATTGGTCATCTAGTACCTGAATATGCTCCAACTGTATTTAGAAAAGCTAGGAGTTTTAAAACCTTGCTGGCTCCGAGCAAACTTAAAACCAAAAAGATCACTGATCCAAATTTGGCCAAGAAAGTAGGGAATTTTGGATGTGGAAGAGGACGTTGTCTTACCTGCAAACACTTAATAATATCTAATAAATTTACATCATATGAAAAATCTACTCGCCACCTAGTACTAAAAAAACATATGCAGCTGTAGATTTAAACCATAACAATCTTAATCTTACACAGAATAAACTTGTAAATAATGTATAATACATAAAATTACTACGCTTGCAATTGTTAAAATATTTCTGAGGTACACAGACCATAAAATATCTATATATAATAAATATCTGAAATCAACTGAGTGAACAGTGAAAAAAACCATTGTAATGTTATCAATAATTAGCTTGAGGAGAATGGACTTGATAATAATACTAGATCTATAATCTATATAAAAATAAAAAGAAAATTATAAAAAAATATATAAAATAAAAGGAAAAATGAATATAAATATAACCTAAAATAGACAAAATCAACAATTAATCCAAGTAAAATAAAAAGTTAAAAAGAAGAAAATATATAGGTATACCAATACGATATGGTTTCAGATATTTATTATATATAAATATTTTATGGTCTGTTTACCTCAGAAATATTTTGACAATTGCGAGCGTAGTAATTTTATGTATTATACATTATTTACAAGTTTATTCTGTGTAAGATTAAGGGGCCTATGCAGAGAGCAGCGAATTTTAAAATTGGCGAATTTATTAAAAAGTAGCTTTTTTGGAGAGTTTTAATCTCCATATGCAGAAAAGTGCGAATTCTGCTATGTTTAACATGGATGCGTGTGGCGAGTTTAAATTGGCGAGATGCGCGCTTCAGAAATGTGTTAAAACAAATTCGCGGCTTTTTTTTTCCCTTTGCAATGGCCGCGAGCGGCAGTTTTTTCTGGCGAGTTAAAACTGAGACAATCGCGCCATTTTATTGGCGCGAACAGCCGCTAGATGCTGTTCGCGCCTCTCTGCATACGGATATTTTTAAAACTGGCGAGATTGAGGTTCTCGCCAGCCGCGAGGCGAGTTTTATAACTAGAAAAGAAAAATTGGCGCGTTTTTCGGAACTCGCCATTTTCTGCTGCTTTCTGCGCGATTTTCTCCAAAAAATGGCGAATTTCGAAATAGCGCTGCTCTCTGCATAGGCCCCTAAGATTGTTATGGTTTAAATCTACAGCTGCATATGTTTTTCTTATGTGGGGGTATCAGATTCATTCTCATTATGCTAATTGTTTACACCTGATTTTTTAATCTATCTTTGCATAGCTAATTGGATGTGTGGGTGTATATATATGTGTCTAGCATACCCATAGTCCATCCCCTGATGAAAACAGTTTAGCTGTTGAAACGCTTAGGGCCAGGTGTGCTGTGGATTCCTGCAGCATTTATTTATGAGTTCTGCCTGACATTCTCCTGCTTGCCATCTCCGTGCACGGCGTGGCGTCATCTGTTCGTTCCGCCGCAAACATTGTCCCCGGTGGGAACCTAAACTATCTGGAGGTGTGTTCCCGGGGAAAGAATACTGTGAGGAGCCTGATGACGTGAGTTCCTGATGGCAGAGATACACGAGGGCTGTACTGGATGCGGTGGTGTCACGGAGCAGAGTAGCAGAGCAGCAGCGCTTACAGATCCTTTGGAGCATGAGTATTACTCATACAATGCTTTTTTATCTTTTATGTTTGTGAGTTCATTTTATGAGCCTTTTATTGGGTATTAAACCATTTTTTGCACAGTAATGTACTAGGATTGGGTGCTTTTTTCCTCTATTTTATATATATATATATATATATACTGAAAATGAATAGACGATATCGATCTGTGGCTAACTAAATGCTTTTATTTGTGTGAGGTTTCGAGATCTCTGATCTCTTCTTCCGGCGATGGTACATTGCATGAAGCAAGGCTTAACTTAAAAGCTCTAGAAAGCTCGCACAAATAAAAGCATTTCGTTAGCCACAAAACGGTATTGTCTATTCATTTTTGATTATTAAAGCTCGGCTAACACGGTACCTCTACATATATATATATATATATATATATATATATATATATATTAAAAATATATATATATTATATATATATTTATATATATATATTTTTTTTTAAAGATAACAATGAAATTAAAACTAACATTAGCCAAAAAAATATATTGTGCGTATTTTCTCATGTACATTAGCAAAGGTGATCATACAGTGTATATATATAATCAGATTCTACACTGTAATCTTTTGCAGTCACCATAATCACCCACATTTGTTGCAGTACTGTTTATGCTTATACAGCTGCAGCGGCCGTTATTCGAATAAATCACGGAGCTGCTGTCGTGTGCTCTGTTGTATTCCACGCGGTATTAACTCTGCATTCCCGTCGCCGTTCACACCGCATTCACACCGCCAGGCACCCGTGGTTGATCTGTTTAATGTAATGGGTTCGGATTTCCTTGAGTGCAATTCTTTGCGTATCCGCCAGGTGGCAGAAATGTATGAATTGTGATGTGTGCAGTTCTATCTGTGCTACTGTGTCAATTTGCAGGCGTTTAAAACCAGATACTGTAAAAACCAAGTCTATCAGAGTGGTCCTTTGTGATTTGACCTTGAAGACGTTATCAAATTTAGGCGCTTCATAATAAAAACTTATAAAACTCAAAGCTGTGTGCTTTTTTCTACATTCAAAAGTATCCTTGCACAATTGCTGACTGGACATAATGTGCACACCACAGACGTATAAAAAACCTGACTGTAGTTATGCATTTTTAATATGTTCTGCAATTGATGCTGCAGCATATAACATGGCAACTGATGCAGAAATATCATTTTTTCATTTCGAACTTTGATTTTTACAAGTTTTCACCTGATGTTCATGGTTGGATGTATGCGATAAGAAAAACTTTAAGTAGCATCAGTGTTTTTTTTCACATTCCCCTCCTGCCAGAGATACAAGCGGGTATTGGGGTGTGGCGCTAGAATTTCACAGCATGTTTGATCATGGCAATTTCAAAAGAAGAAAGGTCGGGTTTAATCCATATAAAATTTGTCAATCCCAATCCAGCAATGTGCCGGCACCAGCGCCAGCACCGGCACCAGCACCGGCTTGCAATAACGGTCTGACCATCAGTGAAAACCTGGTGAACAGCAATCCTTGATACCTACAGTAGTGACAGTTGCTCATTACCACCCGTTTGGCAAAGTCTATAAAGAAGGTAAATATAATGTACTACAGTATACTGTATTACACTATACAGTACAGTATTAAGCTTAAAGCTGCAGTTCAAGCTGCCGTATTTTAAAAAAATATTCTTTTTTTAAAAAACAATACATTACAGTAAGTGCATCAATACAATATGCACACAGACAAGTGATTAACTACAGTAAGCTGCAGATCGGTCCGTTCTCCTGTAATCAATCGCTTTGCCCAGGGTTATTTAATTTAATTAAATTCTTGCACAAATTTTGAAAATGTAGTTCTGCAATGTGATTGTAGATACAATTGGTGGACAGCTGGGGAGAGGGCGAGGCTCAACAGCCAGAGCCTATCAGAAGTTTGTTCTCATCGTACAGACACACATGTACTGTAGGATACTGCTTAACTGCTGCAACGACTTGACGCATGCGCAAAACCGGACATAATAGCATCATTTTTTCCCAGATAAGAAACTTTGACATCAAGCGGAAAAAGGCAAAAAGAGGGATGGATGGAAAGAAAGGATGGACCTCAAATATCTCTTTTTTTAAACGTTGCTTGCGCATTGCGAATCTGATTTAAAAATCCAAGTCTGAAAAAATGTAGTGACAGTGCAATTTTTATTGATTAGGATAGAATAATTGTGAGCTTTACAGAAAACCTTATACAGTATGCTGCTGTTTTCATATTCAATACTTTTTTACATTGTACTGTAATCATCACTACTGTTTGACGTTGCTTTTTGCAGTATAATTACAATACACTTGCCTGTTTAATTACATTCTAAGAAACGCCCTCCAAAAAATGTAGATCTTTTATTCTATATTTATTATTTATTATTCAATAATTTCAACTTTAACTAGGAAAGAAGAAAGAACACGCCGGAGACTCCTGTGGAGTCAACTGAGGATCATGGGATTCTTCACATTATGATATTGTGTATCATTGTTTTGTGGGGCAAGAGTTAGTGCCACAGTTGGATGAGGAGGTTGAGTGTTCATTCTAGAAAAGTTGGTAAACACATTGATTGTATTTTATTTATGTATTTTTTGGGGGACAGAAGAATTTTGTATGATTTGTATTAACATGGTTTATAACTGTATATGTATATGCGTTGTATATGAACTGGGGAATTTCCAAATCCGTGGTTCCGAGAGACCAAATGGCCACCAAGCTTGGGACCACTATGTCTGGTCGGGTCCTGGACTTGAAAGTCTCAGAGATGCCAAGGTGTTAGGGTGGGCGGTGTACCGGAGTTACACTCAAGTACCCATGTCCTGACATGAATAAGGGCTATCCGGAAACCATTTGCCCATTCCCAGACTCTGAGGAACCTGGCACAATGAGGGGTTCAATATGCTAAGTGGCAGAGGTGCCAGCTTGGCGCATGCCTGTTAGCAGAATTAAAATCAGTGCCCGCCCGGCTTCAGAGTACTGGCAACTCTGTGATAGGCTGCTAGGAAAATTCCCATGCGCTGATTGGCTGTAGCGTTTTGTGAATGGGACTCAAAATCCTATAAGAAACCTAGCAGCCAATAAGGTCGAGAGATTCTAAGCACCAAGACAACAGCGGCAGATTTTAATTGACCAAAAGATGCTCTGAGAGAAATAGACGCAAGCCGGCTTCAGAAATTTCAAGGCTAAGTCCCACTTTCCGGGGCCAAGTTCTCAGAATAGAACGTAGCGGTGGCGGCTGGATCTACAAGCTGAAAAGAGTACCAGGACGTTTGGTACTATCTCCCGGACAAGGGATTTTGGCATCACCGGAGCAGATACAGCGGTGGCGTCTGGTAACGCATGCCGAGTCATGTTCCAGGACTTTTACGGGTATATCGCGGTCAACCAAAGACTGTGTTTTAAGGGCTATCTGAGCAAGGAAAGGTTAGTTTTTTAGCCCACATCCCCCAGTAAGTGTGTTTCCCTCTGTATATTTGTAATCCACTGTGTAAACGTCTGTTTCAACTGAATAAATGACAATTAGTTTTACTCCTTGGTTTTGCTCAATGAATGATCCCGGTTTAAAGGTGTATTTGTCTGGTCTCTAATGGCAGGCTTATTTACTGGTGGCAGTGGTGGGATGATCATTTAGCCTATGTATGTTTTATAATCCTGAGGGGTCTTATAACATAGAGGGAGACTCGAAGATTGCGGGCTCCCAAACCAAGTGGTAACGTACACACGTTAGGCAGAGAAAACACATGTTCTCATTGTCACTTAATTTAGTGCCATCAGGCGTACATGGACAGAGGTTGGTGCCAGTACCGGTCATGGGACCGAGCCAAGATTGTTGCCCGATGTGAGAGCTATGGGTTGCAATGGACGGTCAGTGAAAGAACTTGCTTGAGGAGGACTTAGAAGCTCAGGAAGCAAGCATTGCTTCACCCGAGGGTGACATACCCTCAGCTGCAGTTGCAGTGGTCACAAGTCAATCCGGTGCGCAGGAGGTCATTCCAACCCCGGTGGTGGATAAAGGACATGGGAAGGGAGCAGGCATCCACATGGACATTGTGGGGGGACCAATTCGAGGGAGTGCAGCAGTGGTGGCCCCAGTGGCTACTGGACTCTCCACCCCTGGAATTGCTGCACTTCTTGCCTCATGGGGAGAGGGGGCTACTCTGGACAAAAGGGTCAGGATGCTTGCAGCCGCACAAGGGACATCAGCCCCGCGCTCCCACCTGGTTAACAGGGAGCAAGATGCCCCCCGAGTGGATACCACAGCTTTGGCAAATTCGTGGATGACACAGATAAAATTGACGGGGTTTTAGAGAAATCACTAATACTGCGTGTTCTTCAATCATGGCTTTATCTGAAATGTAAAAACTGCGCTGTGGGTGACATTTTAAAACATATAAAGACTCACCAGAACTTGCTTGTTCTTCCCATATGTTTTTTATTGCTTGTACTGTATCACTGCTTTGTTCATCATTCAACAGTGCAACATTAAACACATCTAGAAAGATTGTAGGGAAAGGAGAAGCA
This sequence comes from Ascaphus truei, assembly GCF_040206685.1. Classification (NCBI taxonomy): domain Eukaryota; kingdom Metazoa; phylum Chordata; class Amphibia; order Anura; family Ascaphidae; genus Ascaphus; species Ascaphus truei. The sequence continues at coordinate 82,847,136 of NC_134488.1, forward strand.
AAAAGATTAGAACTAAACAATAAATAACTCATCATATTTTTAAACTACATGTAAAGTCCCTTGCACATTTGAGCTGTTGTCGTGAGATTGTAGAAGCAGTTGTCTTCATTCAGTGTCTGACTTGCTTTTTCTGAAAATCATCATAAAGAGCATTAAATGGTATCACGTGTAAAAAATGTCACTTCCTTATGCAATATATGCACTCTAGAGGTTGTATTGTATTACTATATGTTGTACATTTTATTTTGCACAAGGACCCTTAGAACGGTTATATCATCATCATCATCATCATCATCATCATCATTACTTATGTTTTAAGAAAATACAGGCCTCCGCTTAAGGTGGCATTGCAATACTTTAATATACCCTTATCGGCAAAACCATAATGAACATAATGAAAGCTAGATACCAAAATGCTATATCACACATTAGCTACAAAATATATTAAAACCAACATGAACACCACTAAAACTAGATACCAGAATGTAAATAAAAAAAGTTGATACACAGTTATTAAAATTTTAGAAAAATATATAAAATAAATGTTCTTACTATAGCCACACCTTTAGTATTCAGCCTGCCTTAGCAGTCAAAGAATGTACAGACTTATGTGTGAGTTACTATGGCCTATGCATTTACTAAGCATCAAAAAGCCTTTTTTAAAACCTGTTCCTCCGCCTTTAGGCTTGCCAGTACCCCCTGTTGTAAACTGATGACCTTTTCATGGATTTTTTATGCATTTCTCAGCCTTTAGGCTGGTAACTACCTTTTCATATCTTAAAGTTATGCATAGTACTATATGTCATGTTTTATTATTTTCTATCAATAAGCGTATGCATCTCTACCCAAATAAATAAAACTTGTGAATACAAAGGTTATAGTTATATTTACATAAGGATTATAGATAGAAACAGATCACAAATGCAGTTATAAATTATAATTATACTTTCGTTACAAATTACACAACAAGCAACTAGTTTTAAATTAATACATTAGAGTACATGCAACATGCAATGTACAGTAAAGGTTACAGCTTATTGAAATTATTTATTACATATCAAATATTAGATATTTTTATAACAAACAATACAGCTCTGTGTAAGCTCACAAAACGTGCTACTAAGCGGTCATTTTGCTTAACATCCCTGGTGAACAAACTTAAGACATCTTAAAGGATAACCCTTTACACCTTTGATGTACTGTACTGTATGAAAAAAAAACTAGATTTCCCACATACTGTACAGATGCCGTAGTATCTTGCAGTTGCATATTTTGAAAAGTTATACGATTCCTATTTTTTTAATATAAAAAAAAGCCTCCCAGTGTTCCCCTTGTTTGGTCCTGTTTGGTAATACAGATGCAGCGGCCGTTATTCGAACAAATCATGGAGCCGTTTTCGTGCGCACTGCTGTACTCCACATGGCATTAACGCGGCCAATCTCCCCAGGCACACATGTTTATCGCGGTTGCTTTGTTTGAATTTCATGGATTGTGTGTAATTATATGCAATGAAATGCATGAATTGTAATATGTCTAGCACGTGACTACTGAAAGCAAGGCTGAGCCGGAAGACGTGAGAGACGCGGCTGATACAGGTCTGAGACGGAAGGAGCGTCAATCCGGAAGGCCCGCCTTCCAGAGACGGAGCAACCGCCCCAGTGACGCGGGGAACTGCAGGAAGGTTTACCAGCAACAGGAGAAACCGTTCCAGTCCAGCATCGACCTCTATTGCCTTCTTACATTTGGAATCTTGTGAGTAGGGTCATGTTGTTTTATTTATTAAATTAGCTTTTATTTATAATTAGCCTTGCTAATGTTTGTTTTGTTAGTCCTGTTTGTTTTCAGTGTCTTGTCCTGTTTGTCACTATTTGTCTTGGGCTCACATGCCAGCTTGTAAATTACCATTGGCATACTGCACCATAATACTGTTTGTGTTTTTTCCACATATTCCACGTTGTGAACAACGGGAGCCACATTAGACCATCTGATTTTTCTTGATCTGAAAGGTCACTATTGAGACTTCAATCCTCATCCATTGGACTTTTTATTCACCACTTTGGACTTGTAAGACGCCGGTTTCCTCTTTTTTTCCTACTGTATACACCAGCAACATTTCCCTGTATATCGATCGGCTCTTAAGAGATGCATTTTCTGTAATGTGTTCATGATTTTATTCAGAGGTAATCATACAGAATTTCCCTTCTCTGGTGTATCTCAATAATATTAATTATTCTATCCAGAGCTTTAGAAAAAAAATACATTTCACCCCTTAGCTTACCGTTGCAAATTAGAGAGAAATGTCACCCACATACATATGGTGATAAATCAAATGCAAACAGCATGTGACCCATAACAAATTCTTCTCTATTAAGGAGGTCCTGCATCTGTTTTTTGTTTCCCGGCGATTTGTACAACAGACATGTATTCTATAAAAGAGTTACCATTTTCAAAGTAAGGCTGAAAAGACTTCGTAGTTATTTGCTCACCATCCAAATACAGAGATGCAAAATTCCCCTTGGTTATGTTTATAACACAATGGGGCCTATTCTAGTAGGTTTGATAACCAACTCATCGAGGATTTTGAGCAGCTATCGCAACATTTTGCTAGGTAGCTATTCAGAAAGCGTCGATGAGTTGGTTAAATCGTACGGGGAAGGCATTTTTTTGCAATTTCTGGCTCCTGGCCAAACACATCGCGCGAGAGCTGCAAAAAAGCTCAAACTCGCATTTTTGTTCCAAAGTAGCTATTCTAGTAGCTCCGATGAGATTATGACGTTCTGGAATTGCGAGTTTATCAAAGATTTCATCTTGCCAGGCTTCGGCTTTCGAGATGGGATCTCAGAGCAGGACATAGAAAAAAATTTTTTTTCCTGCATCAGATTCAAGCCGGGAGTCTCCGGAGCTGATGCACATTAATATCATCTGCGGAGAACGCCGGCATCAATCTGATGATATAAAAATACATTTACAAGCAGCTTCATTACCTTAGAAGCTAACCGCTAAGGCAAGGAAGGGGTTAACTACCAGTGCCAGGTTTATTGTGCGTAGCGGGGGTGGGAGAAGGTGGTATTTTGCCCGCAGTAGGTGTTTAGGTCTTGCGGGGGGTTGCGGGAGAACTTAAACCCTTCATTATCTTAGTAGTTAGTACCGCTAAGGTAATGAAGGGGTTAATCCCTCCTGCTACCCACCAGGTAGGCATACACACCCACCACAGGCCAAATACCACCTTCACCCACCCCCGCTACCCACAATAATCATTACAATTAAATACAAACACAATACTAAACAATACAACCATTAATTGCCAGTGTGGTTACCTATGCCCTCAATGGGAGCAAAGATAATCCCAATGGGAATGAATGGGCACCCCCTCTACCCCCAACAACTGTAGCATTACAGTACAATAATGGGAAAAATTACTATTATCCAGACATGGATAATTGTGCATTTGCCCTTTCAAAATTAAACATTATCCAGCCAGCATAAAGTAAATACAACTTCTACTTATACCTGCCAGAATAAAGGTCATCCACATCACCATCATCTGTGTCCATATCCTTCGTTGGCAGGAACACAATAATAAAAAATACAATATAATAGCGCCTAACACCTTAATCACCTTAGTTGTTAGTAACCGCTGAAGTAATTAAGGGGTTAACCCACCTCCCCTGCTAACCACCCAAGCGGCGTAACCACCCACCCCATGGCAAGTATCCCCACCCTCTACCCATTGATTGGCAGTGGTACATCATGCCCATATAATATGGGCATGATAAGCCAGTATAGCAGTCAATGGGCAACCTAAAAAACTTACAACTGCGCCAAAAAGAATAATAATAAGATAGAAGATTCAAGAAAGAACATTGAAGAAAGAAGATTTTACATGATGTGGAGGATCGCGGATGATGGCATCACAGATGGTGAGCTTCCAGATACACAGGGACTGGGAGTGTGAAGACATCTAAAAGGTCCGAAAAATATTTAATGTATGTCATTTTTGTTTTTCAGGTTTTTTCATTATATTTTTACATTTTTAATGTTTGCTTTCCCATTGACTGCTAATGTACAGTATTTATCTGTGCCCCTATAAAAATACGGTGACAGGCAATGCATTTTTTGGCAAATGTTTTTTTTAAATTAATTGTTTTGTTTGTATTTCTGTTTATTGTTTTGAGTTCATTGTTATGTATTTCTAGGGCTCGTTTTTATTAAATGTTTGGAATGTTTAGGCATTATATTTATTTTATTGATGTGTTGCTTAGGCTTTTTAGTTCTTTTATTCTTCTGGTGTTTAGGCTTATTAGTTCTTTTATTCTTGTGTTTAGACTTTAGTTCTTTTATTCTTCTGGTGATTATGCTTTTGATTTCGTTTATTCTTCTGGTGTTTTAGCGTTTGAGTTATTTTACTCTTCTGGTGTTTATGTGCGTGTGTATTTCTTTAATTGTTGTGTCTTTTTGGTGCTGTTGTTTTTTTTTAGGTTGCCCATTGACTGTTATAGGCTTATCATGCCCATATTACATGGGCATGATGTACCAGTGTGCCAATCAATGGGTAGAGGGTGGTATAGTTGCCCTGGGGTGGGTGCTTAGAACACCTGAGTGGGTAACGTGTGTGTGTGTGTGTGTGGGGTGGGGGGTTAACAGCTTAATTACATTAGCAGTTATTAACCGCTAAGATGATTAAGGTTTTCGGGGCCATTAGTTTTTTTTTTTTAATTATTTTTATTGGGTTGAAGAAAAATAATAGAGTACAGAAGTAAATATGTTACATAATACAATAAATAGGCATACAAGTGGTTCATACCCATAGGGTCACAAACATTTACCATTATAATAAGGGAGAAGGAGTGGCTCAGTGAGTAAATACACTGACTGGCACTGAGATTTTCAGCTCCTTGTGACCTTGGGTAAGTCACTTTATCACCAAAAACTTAGTATGTAAACTTCAATGGGCAAGGACCTGTGCCTGCAAAATGTCTCTCTGTAAAGTGCTACATAAAACTAGCAGCGCCATACAAGAACATGCTATTATTATTATCATTTATAGTATATCTGCGTGAGAAAGCCTGAGTAATTTAAATGGAACTTGAGCTCAGTGCACCTGATTTAATTTTGAATATAAGTTGAATGCAAAGTATAATGTAAAAGAGAAAAGTAGGAAACACATGGAGGGAGATAAAGGGAGAAGAAGAGAAGAGGGGAAAGAGGAGGGGGAAGCAAGGGCAGGTAGGGAGGAGTCTCCTATCCTCCGCATCCGCCTCTAATCACAAAAACTGTTCACATGTAGAATCAGTTTTCGACCCGGAGGCTGGGCAAATAATCACTTAAGCCTAGTCACCTGTGTCTTGTCTTATATCTCAAGCCAAGGGTCCCAGGTTTTTGTGGAATTCGTCAATAGAGTGCTTCAGGAAAGCTGTCAGCTTTTCCATAAGCATTACATCGTTTACCCATTGTTCTACAGTCTGTCTGGAAAGGGGGGCAATTTTTTTCCATGCGACTGCTATCGAGCACCTTGCCGCCGTTAGAATGAATTAAATCAATCGTTTTAGCGGGCGATCAATATTCTCTACTGGTTTGGCCAGTAGGAAGATCAGTGGGTCTGCGTGATTGTGAGTTCTATTATATCCCTAAGGATATAAGATCTTAACCCAGAGATTTTGAATGGTGGGGCACGTCCACCAAATGTATATCATATCCCCTTTCTGTCCGCAACCCCTCCAACACAGATCGAAAGCCTCCGGGAAAATCTGATTCAGTCTACTTGGGGTAAGGTACCACTGGAATAACATTTTATATATGTTCTCTTTGGTTGATGTGCAGATGGAGGTTTTTGCTGATGATTCCCATATATCCTCATCCTTATCTTTTTCTCGATTGAGATCTTCTGCCATTTGATCATATACTTACAGTATTGTATGATCTGGGGTATTTATTGACGACTCCCCAAATATATCCCCAGGATCAGTCCTTTTTGATAGACACCTCTCCTACAAAACAACTCAAATTTTGTGAGTTCAGGGAAAGCAAGAGTGTGGGAAATCTTGTAGAGATAGTGTCGGATTTGGAGGAATTTAAACATATGGAGGTCTGGAGCCTCATATTTAATACAGAGTTCCTGGAAGGTAAGCATCTTTCCTTTAATAACATAATCCGCTATTATCTTAATATTTTTGGTATGGAATTGGTCGAATTGTCTTGGTTCACATCCAGGTGGGAAACTTGGGTTATTAAAGATGGGAGATAATTGGGATGGAGAAGATGTGAATTTGTATTTCCTTTTGGTTATATTCCAAATTTTCCATCTACACCTCAGTGACCCCAACTTGAACCCCCTGGCACTAGGTTCTCATTTCATCAGCAACCAGAGAAGCATTGGCAGAGAGGAGGCCCTTGCATATTGGGAGTCGATATCGAGCCAGCAAAACAGTTCTGGATCAGCAATTCTGAACCCCACCTGTCTAAATTGGGCTGCCTGGTAATATCTCAACACATTTGGAACCCCCATGCCCCCCTCGCCCTTGAGGTCAAGATGATTGACCGGGCTGTCCTCTGTCTTTTATTTTGCCAAATAAATTGGAAGATCCTACTTTGTAGGTCTTTTAGTTCAGGAACTGGTATCTGGATTGGGGTGTATGGAAATAAAAAAGCAGTCAAGGGAGAATATTCATCTTCACTGAAGCTATTCTCCCAATCCATGATATCTGGAATTTACCCAAAGTTTGAAGGTCCTTTTGAATCTTGTCAAACAGGGGGGATAGTTGCATTGGTATAAGGCTAGGATCTTGCAATATTAACCACCAAATATTTAATATGGTTGGAGCTCCATTTGTATTTTAAGTTCAGTTGTAATAGTTTAATTTCTGGGGCTGGGAGGGATAGGTTTAGTGCCTCTGATTTGTCATTGTTCATTTTGTAACCCGAAATGTTGCTAAATTCTGTTAGTAGATATTGGAGGTTTGGTAGGGATGTTTGAGGGTTGACTAGGGTTACAATTATACTGCACCGACACACTTTATTCGAGCAAATACCCAGTATGTACCTGGCAGATACCTGGAATGCGCCACTCCTCACCTCTGACAAGCCCCGTTGCGTTTGCCTTCCCAGCCTGGGTTCATGCCTGGCTGACGGGCGGCTGATCTGTTAAATGATAATGATTAGGATTTAATAGGCTGCAATGCTTCGCGTGTCTACCAGATGGCATAAATTCATGAATTGTAATGCAGTATATATATATATACTGTGCAGTATTGCAGCCAGCGGGAATAAAATGCTTCAATCCCTGCCTGGAAAATACCTCAATGCACTCGGGCAGAAAACAGTCACAAACCTCAATACACCCGGGTATACCCGAATTCGTGGGACTAGCCGAGCTAGAATAAAGTGTGTCGCCAGTGTATCATCTGCGAATAAAGAAATTTTATAATTTACATCGCCAATTGTAATACCCCAAATATTTATATCATCTCGAATTCTTGAAGCCAGTGGCTCAATCGATAGTGCGAAGAGGAGGGGGGACAATGAGCATCCCTGACTAGTTCCTTTTTTGATCTCAATCAGATCCAGATTGTTTTCTGTAAGTTTAATTAGGGCTGTGGTATTTCGATATAGAGCTCAACACCATCTAAAAAGGGGCCCTCCAACACAAACCTCTGCATTGCCCCATCCAGGAATGCCCAGTCTATACTTTCAAATGCTTTTTCAGCATTGAGGGTCAACAGGATAGCTTTGGTGCCGGTGAGATGCTCATGGTCATGGGAAAAAAGTAATGGAAAAATGTGTCCACTCCCAATTAAGCGATTACTATACCAAGACAAATTTCCCTAGCCAATTCCAATCTGGCTTTCGTCCCAAACACTCCACCGTAACTACCCTGCTAAAAGTTTGTAATGAAATCCAGTGTGGAATGGAACGGGGACAACTCACTGGTGCAGTATTACTAGATTTTGCAAAGGCTTTTGATACAGTTGATCATGCTATCCTGCTTAACAAACTCCAGAGCTCTGGAATAGGGAAGCATGCGTTAAACTGGTTTCATTCTTACAGTACCTATCAGGAAGATCCCAACATGTGTCCATCTCAGGCTCCAACTCCAACCCCCTGGATATCACCTGTGGTGTCCTGCCAGGCTCTGTTCTGGGGCCCCTACTCTTCTCAGTGTTCATTAATGATCTTCCCACAGCTTGTAAGGAAGCCTCAATACACATGTATGCAGATGACACAATCCTATATGCACACAGCCATAGCCTCTCTGACCTTGAACACATACTTCAGTCTGACTTTTTGAGACTCGAAAACTGGATTTCCCAAAACAAACTGTTTTTAAACACTGACAACTGTAACAATGGTATTTGGGACCAAGACTAAATTTTTAAAGCTTCCAACGGCTAAGCTCCTGATTAGAACCAACGCTAACACCACCCTAACCCCTGTCACTAGTTTTAAATACCTGGGCTTATGGTTTGACTCCCACTTAACATTCGGAATGCACATTGATACCCTGACAAACAAGACCTATGCCAAACTAGGGGTACTTTACAGGAACAAATCCTCCCTAAGTCTCCTGGTCAGAAAGCGTATAGCACAGCAGATGCTAATGCCAATTATTGACTATGGGGACATAGTCTATGGCTCAGCACCTCAAACCCACCTTAGCAAACTTGACACCCTCTACAATTCAATTTGTCATTTTGTTCTCCAATGCAACTACAACACACATCACTGCAAAATGCTCAAAGAACTAGATTGGTCATCACTAGAGTCTAGGCGCAAAGTTCACCTTTCCTGTCTTGCCTTTAAATTCTTTATGGGCAAGCTACCCAGCTATCTGAACAAGCTCCTTACCCCTACCACATGCAGCACTTATCACCTGAGATCAGACTCCAAAAGACTGTTTATGGTATCAAGGCTCAACAAAGTATCCGGCTGTTCCTCCTTCTCTTACCGTGCACCCAAAAACTGGAACAACCTACCAGAGAATCTCACATCCACCACCAGTCTAAGTTCTTTCAAATCTAAGGCCTCGGTCCCGCTGCGCTCGTTGGCGCGGGCGGCGGGTCGCGAGTTCCCCACCAGCAGGGGAATCCTCGCGAGCCGGTCCCGGTCCCCCCTGGCTGCACAGAGCACTACACGCTGTAGCGCGTCAGCCGCTGGAGACACCAGAGAATGGTGTTTTCTAGCTTTGACGCGTGACGTGTGTGGCTGTGAGCCAATGGGGAGGGGAGGCTTCCGGAGGAGGAGAGGCTTCGGGAGGAGGAGAGGCTTCGGGGAGCGGGGAGGAGTGTGGAGGGACAGCAGGTGAGTGCCTTTCTCTGTGTGTGTGTCTGAGTGCGTGCATGCCTATCTGTGTGTGTATGTGTGTGCCCGAGTGCGTGAGTGCCTGCCTCTGTCTGTGTGTGTGTGTGTGTGTGTGTATGAGTGCCTGCCTGTGTGTGCGCGCGTGTGTGTGTATGAGTGCGTGAGTGCCTGCCTGTGTGTGTGTGTGTGTGTGTGTGTGTGTGTGTGTATGAATGAGTGCCTGCGTGTGTGTGTTTAAACTTACTTTCCAGCTCCAGCCCGAGTCCGTGGAGGGAGGGGGGGGAGAGTAGCTGGTCCCTCCGCTCAAGCCACGCCCCCCCTCCCTGTCAAACCGCCCACCTCCCGATCAAACCTCCCACCTCCCGCCCACCTCCCGATCAAACCTCCCACCTCCCGCCCACCTCCCGATCAAACCTCCCACCTCCCGCCCACCTCCCGCTCCGGCTCCCGCTCCCTACAGACCGCAGATCGCGGTCTGTGTATCTCAGCGCACCGCCTGTCAGCAGCACAGGTGCGCTGACTCTGGGAGCGGGGCCTTAGCCTTAGGCTGTCTCACATTTTAATCTGGTCTGTAACTGTTTCATACGCCCATAATATATATTTTCTTTAACTGTGCATGCAATGTCTTGTACTGCTGCGGCAGACTTTATTCTAACAAATCACCGTTTTTAACATGGCTTGTTCCTGGAATGCGACGCTGTTCACCTGTCGCATGCCGCGTTCACCTTGCGTTCTCCAGCCACGGGTCATGCCCGGCTGATGCGTTTATTGATAATGGTTTGGATTTTAATAGGCTGCAATGCTTCGCGTGCCGCCAGATGGCAGAAATTCATGAATTGTAATGCGCCGAATCAGTAATGTGTCGGCTTGCAGGTGTTTCGTTTAAAAAAGATACTGTACAACAGTGTGCTATGGTAACTTGACCTTGGCCTTGAGACTGAAGGAAGAGTTGCAAAAATGTATCAATTTAGGCTTTTCATATTAAAGAAAGACAAAGACCAGTTTCAGTTACAGTATTCTCCAGAGATCCGCCCGCCATGAGTGTTCAAGTGCAGCCCGCTTTCCAAAAACCCGACAGAAGTTACGCATATTTGATATGGGCCGCGATTAATGCAACAGATGATAAGATGGCAACAGTTGCTCAAATTTATCAGTATTTTATCGAAAACTATGACTTTTACAAATTTTCGCCAACTCCTCATACGTGGAAGCGTGCAGTAAGGAAAAGTTATGTAACGATCCCTGTTTTCATCGTATTGAGCCACAATTTGTTGGAGGGTATTGGTGTGTATCACCGGATTTTTTCCGTATCTATGATCATGAAGGCGGCAAAAGGCGAAGGGTCGTGTTAAAACAAACTAATAAGCGACAGTCGCTGCCAAGCAATGCACCAGCACCAGCACCGGCATGCAATTACGGTCCCACCGTCAGTGACAACCCTGAGCCTGAGTCGGATTTTGCGTGCAGTTTTGATGAAGCTTGCATGTACCTTAGCGATTTCTAGCCTCACCTGCTGACTACAGTTGGACTAGTCCCGCTGCAAACTATCGACGTGGATGATCAAGAAAGCTGGACTGGCAGTGGACCGGCGCCAGCGCCAGCTGAATGGGAAATTCTATGGTGAGTACTGTATTGTTGCCGTATTATTTTGGTGTGGCTGCCTGGGTACTTCTTTAGGGGGCTGACCATTACTGTACATTAAAACTTTTCTTTTTGTTTTTCCTCAGAAAAGAAAACAGCTAATGGGGCGATTTCGATGGATAATATTGTACTGTATTCTGATGTTTTCCGGCCGTACAGTATACTGTGTAATAAACCCGAAAAAATAAAACTAGGCATTTATTCTACATGTTCAGTATCGTTTCATTATGTGTCTTCTGCAGTATACTGTACAGTGGTATACAGTGCCTAACATCTATGGGCAAAATTAATTTTATTTCTAGGTGCCCTAGAAAAGAAGTTCCCACGCCAATTGTCCGTGAACTTGACCGAGGCCCTAAGTAGTTCCCACGCCAATTGCGCGAATATAATTTAAAATAATCCGTTCTGTGGGTCTGAGCGGGTTGAAATTCGCCTGGTCCTCATGCGGAAGGGCCCTTGCCATAGTGGCAAAATATCAGCTTTCCACGACCCCCGGAACCGGAGATACCAAAATACAGTTTAAAAGCACATTATCAAAGTGGCTTTTTTTTCTGCCATGCAAGTAAATGGCAGAAACCTAAACTTTAACATTACCCTGACTCCATTCTGTTGCCACGAGAGGGTCGCAATTTGCCATGCAATCCTGCCGCAACTAGGACTACATGGTGATCGAATCTGAGTCCTCTAGGTTGAACAGAACGGAGTTGTGGGTTCCAGGTTTCTGCTCATTCTGACTTAGCCGTTTCAAAGCTTTCTCCGCCATTACGCTCAATGGTAGGACCCTCCTCGCCGGCGTGACCCTTTATCGCGCCATTACTGCTCGGACCCTGTTGGGGTCAAGTGAGGGGGTTCCTAACATCTAGAGGCAAAATTAATTTTATTTCTAGGTGCCCTAGAACAGAAGTTCCCACACCAATTGCCCTAGTTCCCACGCCAATTGCACGCTCATTGCTCTTTTTTTACAATGTTGCCGATCTTGCGGCTTTGCGGTCAGGCAGTAAAAAAACAGTGCAGCAAGCCTCGACATTTGTTACACTGTCAAAGGAGCAAATGGAAACAATGTGAGACAAATCAACATGTTCTTTTATTGGTGGAGTCAGTACAAAAACATTTATTTACAAACACTGTACAATGTTGAATCATTTAAAGTGCACAGCAATTCAAACCATCAACAGGTGTATGGTTTACACTATAGTACAGGGCAACCTTGAAAAGCGTGCCTGTTTGCGGAACTTCTGTTCTAGGGCACCTAGAAATTAAATTGCCCCTAGATGTTAGGAACCCCCTCACTTCACCCCAACAGGGCCCGAGCAGTAATGGCGGCGAGAAAGGGTCTCGCCGGCGAGGAGGGTCCTACCATTGAGCGTAATGGCAGAGAAAGCTTTGAAACGGCTAAGTCAGAATGAGCAGAAACCTGGAACCCATAACTCCGGTTCTGTTCAACCTAGAGGGCTCAGATTCGATCACCATGTAGTCCTAGTTGCGGCAGGATTGCATGGCAAATTGCGACCCTCTCGTGGCAACAGAACGGAGTCAGGGTAATGTTAAAGTTTAGGTTTCTGCCATTGACTTGCATGGCAGAAAAAAAGCCACTTTGATAATGTGGTTTTAAACTGTCTTTTGGTATCTCCGGTTCCGGGGGTCGTGGAAGGCTGATATTTTGCCACTATGGCAAGGGTCCTTCCGCATGAGGACCAGGCAAATTTCAACCCACTCAGACCCACAGAATGGATTATTTTAAATTATATTCGTGCAATTGGCGTGGGAACTACTTAGGGCCTCGGTCAAGTTCACAGACAATTGGCGTGGGAACTTCTGTTCTAGGGCACCTAGAAATAAAATTCATTTTGCCCCCAGATGTTAGGAACCCCTCACTTCACCCCAACAGGGTCCGAGCATGTACAGTACTGTACTTTAAAATAAATTAAATATGCAATTTTACTATTACTGCGCGCACACGCACGCACAGACTGTGTACTGACGTACTGTAGTTTGTACCGCAAAGGTATTAGACTTCAAAGACAACAGCTCACAAACACCCCCATGAGTTTTTACACGGCATTGCAGAATTGCAGACAGTGGGAATAAAATGCTTAAATCACAGCCGCGAAAATAACGCAATACACTCCGGGCGAAAACGACACAAAACCGCACATAACCGGGATAATCTTAAATTCGCGGAGCTAGCCGAGTTAGAATAAAGGCTGTCGCCACTGTATATAATTTATGTAACTGTATTTGTAACCATGTATTATTTGTCTTAACTCGGTGCCCAGGACATACAGTACTTGAAAACGAGAGGTAACTCTCAATGTATTACATCCTGGTAAAATATTTTATAAATAAATAAATAAATAATGGTCAATAATATCTATAATCTTTCGAGTATTGTCAGAGGCCTGTCTCCCTAATATAAATCCCACTTGATCTATATGAATGAATCTCAGCAGAATTATATTTAGCCTATTTTCCAGTGTCTTGCTATACATTTTTAGGTCAGTGTTGAGCAGCGAGATTGGACGGTAGCTTCGACACTGAAATGGGTTACGACCTTCTTTTGTATTATTGCTAGATTTGTGGCGAACATGGTAGTTGGGATTGGACTACCCTCCAGGAAGGAATTAAACATCTCCAGTATAAATGAGGATAGAGCGTCAGGAATTTCTTATAGTAAACATTAGTTAGACCATCTGGCCCTAGGGTCTTTGCTATTTTCAGAGACTTGACTGCATTTGTAAGTTCCTCTTGGGTGATTCTCCCGTTGTGGACATGAAAATCAGTTTCAGAAAGCTGTAGTGAATTTTGGGGATTTCTGCCTGAAGATCTCAGATTGTATAGCTTTGTATAGAATTTTGTGAATTCTTAGGCTATTTCGATTATCATTATGGGTAAGAAGACTGTTTTTGCAGCGAATTGCTGTGATGTGGGATTTAGCTCTCACGCCCCTAAGTTTGTTGGCTAGCAGCCTATCAGCTTTGTTTCCCTTATCATAGAATTGCTGATTAGTCCATTTCAGTGCTCTTTCAACATCCTCCAGTTGGATTTGCCTTAATGCCATCCTAGCGACATTTGAGATTTGTATAGTTTTTTTGATGGGTTAATTTTGTGTTGATGTTCCAAATTTATAATCTTATCCGTAAGTTCTTTGTGTAACTATAGTTAACTTTTTTTCTTATAGGAAGCCGTGGAGATAAAATCACCCCTTTGGTACGTAGAGGCTAATTAGTGAAACCGCTGTGCCTGCAAGAGAGCCATGAAGAATTAGGAATCTACCTTCTGGATCTGAGATCCCTTTTCGGTCGTGAAGGGGACACCTTGTTTAATAAGGATTGCCACTCCTCTTTTTTTGCTAGAGAAAGAGGAGAAGTAGGCCAGAGAAAAAATGCTCCTAAATATGTTGGGGGGGGGGGGGGGTCACCGGCACCAAAGTGGGTCTCTTGTGTAAATATAATATCCTAAATTCATTCTTTTAAGTTCTTGTAGAGCAAGTCTCCGTTTATGAGATTGTAGACCCTTGACGTTAAGAGAGACGAGTTTGTAACGAGGTAAGGTTAGCCATGGTCTTCAAGGGTTAAGTGAAAAAATAGACCTTACACCCAAAGTGGGGGCCATCATGTGTTCCATTTCTTTTTGAGTTAAGAGATAAGGTAAATAGGGGGTGGGGGAAGGGGATGGGGATGGCAAAGGGGAGGTGGGGGGTAATTGGTGGGGTGTGGAGGGGTGTAGCTAGGGGAAAGCCATTACCTTCATATATAGGAACCCCCACCAGAGTCCTCTGGCCTTCTTATCCAAATGGAGTGTCTTAGCTGAAACCTGTAGTCATCGATCCACACCTCAGGATTCAAGAATGATCTGCAAAAGCCCAATAGACCCAGCATAGTCCCGGAGAGAGCCACGACGATAGGGGCCTCCCGGCCAGAGGTGTCCGGGCTGTATCCCCAGCTCTTCCCGCTCCCCCCCCAATTCCTCCCAACCCCCAGAACTCCGCCACATCAGCCTCGCGTTGGCAGCAGGATGACGCAGGGCCAGGACACGCTGCCTCCACCGTACGGAGAAAGTATGCAGATCTTCACCAGAACCCGACATCCCAGCAGCTCACCCGCAGAGCCCAAGAAAATAACTCTCTTCCCAGCAGCGCAGTAGCAGGGTGATGGTCCTCAGCTCATGTCGCCTGGCTGCAGTGACTTTAGATAAGTCCTTGAAAATTTGGAGGGAGTCATTTTCAAATAAGATATCTCCCTTTTCCTTGCTGGCAGATTTGATTCTCTCTTTGGTAGAGTAATAATGAAATTTCACTATGATATCCCTCCACCTTTTGGGATCTTAAGATCTATGATCGAGAGCTCTGTGAGCTCAATCAAATTCTAATTCTGTAAGAAATCGAGGAACACGTCCCCTGTGGCATGTTCCCACCTTACCTGCTTCTGCACAGCATCCCGCTGCAAGCGGTCAGAGAGCGCGTTCCTCATGGAGCGCTTCCTCCTTGCCTCCTGATGTACAGCCTCCTGTGCACCTTACAGAGCGCGCGCCCACGGAGGGCTTTCAAGGATCACATGGAGCTTGCTCCGCCCCTCTGCTGGTACAGCGCGGCCACCCCACACGGCACGCACATGTGACGCGTGTGCACTGCTTCCAAGCTGCAGGTCAACACTAATCTCTCTCCCACCTGTCTCCTGCACCTTGCAGCCTATCCCTGATTCCACAGAGGCCGCACCTCTGCTCCTCCCCTCAGTCCTAGTCATCCAACTCTCCAATATATGCTCAGCCTTCCCTTTCATTCTTTGGCTGAGCATAGTTCATGGTAGCCGTGTATTCCCACGTTACTGCCATGCCTTGTTCCTGTTGTGCGTTAACCCTCTGCTGCTTATCTCTTCTGTGTACCAACCCGGCTTGACTTTAGGACCTCTCTCTGGATTACCGACCCCGACTTGCCTCTGACCATCTGCTATTCTCTATACCTGACCATGGCTATCGAACCAACTACCCTCCTACTGGATCCACCCAGACCACGGTACTCCGGACACTAACTACTCTCCTGGCACCTACCTATGACCTCGGCAAGTATCCAGACTAACCCACTCTCTCCAACCCAGACCCAGAGATCTTGAATATCCACCCTCCAGGTGTGCCTCCACTGCTGTGGGTGCGCAGTTTCATACTTTTCCACCTCAGTACCAGGGTCCCGCCTTGTTCGTGGTGAGTGCAAGCATTACAAATTCTTGCTCTTTTAGCTCAGGGACTTTTACGGTGAAAAGCTTGGAAAGATACCTCTAGAGGTTTTCCGTCGGGACTGTCTCCGGAATATTCGTAATTCTTACGTTTTGTCATCTGTCCCTGTTTTCCTGGTCTTCAAGACCATCTTTCAGGAAGTTTGTCTCGTGACCCAAATGTGCAATTTAATCTTCTGCTGTTGATTGCTGCTGGAGGGCCTCCTCCATTTTGGATTCCAACCCCTCTGTTCTTTGGTTCAGAGAAGTTATATACTGTATGTTCTGATTTTGCTAATAGCGTTCTTCAGATCATTCTGGATGCCTTGTCTCATTCTCATGAAGAGGGCCTCCATGTATTGTTTGGTTAGCTCTTCTCCTTCAGAGATTGGGAGCACTTATTCCTGGTCTTTATCGGGCAGCACATGTGCGCCGTCACCATCTTTGGAATTCGAGCCCGGACCCGTAGAGCGCTGAGTTACCCTGAAACACCGGGATACGTCTTGGCTTACTTGCCTTTTTATTTTACTAGTCATTGCTACAGTAGGCTTCGTTGGCGACAGACTTTACTAGAAAGTGGAGAGGGTATAAGTGGTAAAAGCTCTCTTTTTTCAGATGCAGCCACCAGTATCCGATCACTTGCCTGGGTAAAAACTAAAGCATCTCACAGTAAATGCCTCAACATGTCCCAACATTTCTGTGAGATTCTTAATGGCCCATCAGATTAACACAGCAGGGGTCCTTGCAGTCCCATTCAGTTTGAATGGGACTGCAGGGACCCCCGCTGTGTTAATCCGATGGACCATTAGGAATCTAACAGAAATGTGTAGGCATTTACTGTGAGATTGCCCCAGATTTTCCAAGGCAAGGGATCTAATAATGGTGGCTGCATCTGTAGTTGACCTTCCCCTCTGACATCACCGGAAGTCATCCTAATTTGTATTTTTATTGTTGTGTTCCTGCCAAAGGAGCACATGTACGCAGAGGATGGTGATGAGGACGACCTTTATACTGGCAGGGGTGAGTGCAAGTTTTATTTACTTCATGCTGGCTGGATAATGTTTTATTTTGAATGGGCTAATGAGCTATTATCCATATCTGGATAATTGTAATTTTGCCCATTACTATACTGTATGTCAGGCCTACACAACTCCAGTCCTCGAGGGCAGCAAACTGGCCAGGTTTTCAGGATATCCCTTCTTCAGTACAGCTGGCTCAATTAGTGTCTCAGTCATACTGAGCCACTAATTGAGCCAGCTGTGCTGAAGTAGGGATATCCTGAAAACCTGGCCAGTTTGCGGCCCTCGAGGACTGGAGTTGTGCAGGCCTGCTGTATGTGTTGAGGGGGTTGTTGGGGTAGAGGAGGTGGATATTAGGGTTGTTGCATTTTTTAATGTTTATTCTGGGTAGAGGGATTGGGTGAAGGGGGTAGTTGGCCCAGGGTGGGTGGTTAGGCCTACCGGGTGGGTAGCAGGAGTGGTTAACCCCTTCATTACCATTGCAGTTTCACCACTATGGTAGTGAAGGGGTTAACCACTCCTGAAACCTTCCCGGCAGGCCTAACCATCCATCATGGGGCAACTACCCCCTTCATCAACCTCCTCTGCCACCAATAAACAGGCTATTCAAGTTTAACCCCTCCAATGCCTTAGCGGCTAGTATTTGGACCCAGCAAACTGGCTTCTGCGCCAAGTAACCCAATGCCCATTGCTCCAAGCTCCATAGCCTGATCCCCTCTTACCCTGCTCATGTAATCTCATACCCAGCTCTGCCCAACTCGGACCCGGCTCACTTTTCCCCGGAGCCAGGTCTGCCTAACTCGTTCCCTAATCACCTCGCCCCAGATCCAACTCAGCTCTACATGGACAAACCCCCTCCAATTCAAAGATTTCTGCAGCTTAACTGCAACAGGCGACTTGTTCAGATACAGCTTGGTAGTATCGGGTGAATTTGTAACTTTCAATTATGATCCCCCTAAAAAATTACCACATGCTACACTGATAATTTGATTGGTTGAAGTACCATGAGATGGCAGGCATTTTTTTAAAGGACATGACATCATACTTGATGTCACATCCTTTTAAAAAAAAGGAAGATGTCAGATGGTACTTCAACCAATCGCATTGGGTGTGTACCATGTGATGCCTCACATGGTATATCTCACAATCTGATTGGTTGTAGTACTGAACCATGTGATAGCAGCCATTTAAAAAAAAAAATGTGATGTATCTCCCTTTAAGATGATGTCACATCCATTAAAAAACCTTGTCACCTGGTATACCAGCCAATCGGATTGGAGATGTCTCATCTGACACTCAAACATGACATCACTGACCTCATATAAGGCCTGGCCCATGTCATTTGACCTTAAGAAGCTGACGGTACCATATCGGCCCATTGGATCACAATATACAGATGAATAGAGATGAAAGAAGAACTTACAAGCTGTTGAGGAACATTTTTTAATTGTGTTTTTTTTTTTGGTGCTTTTTTTTTATTCCTTTGTATTCTTGGTGATTTTGTTTTAGGTTGCCCATTGACTGCCATAGTGACAAATATTATAATATGGGCATAGTGTACCACTTTGCATATCAATGGGTAGAAGGTGGGGGTAGATGCACCAGGGAGGTTGGTTAGGCATCCTGGGTGATAGTGTGATGTATGTGCATACGGTAGATACCTTTTCAAATTTCCTTTTCTGTCAATAGTTATTCTGCAAGGTATAAAAAACGCATTTTATTCCTCTCAGAATTAACAAAGAGGATGTGATATGTGATGTTAAATTCACCACTAACAGTAGGACACCCTTTCTCATTACTAAGATGTTTCATCCCCTTTTAGGAATTATTTTTTAGATATCAGTGAAAATCAGTAAACTATTTTCATTTTAGAAACACTTAAAGGCTTCTACACGACCACCAACAGGTTTAGAATACTCAAAGCAAAAAAACAATTTGGTTGTTCTATTTCAGTTCTTATTATGTTTCTTCCGTTGAATTATAGTTCTTGGAAGGTAGTGTACATATATAAATGGAAAAATACAGAGATAATCAGCATCAAAATGGATGAAAGTAAAGAATTTAAGTAACTTTGTGATATTTCTTTAATAAATCTTTATTCAAATACACAACAATCAATATTAAACATAAAACACCCATTTCTTAATATAATAAGAGCAAACACTGTACAAGCATCTTTAATATAATATAAATTATGCCTATTTAAATACATGTATATAGTGAAATAACTCAAGAATGTAATTGTCATCGATGTCCCACATATAGGGCTGGATATATCAAGCTGCGGTGACCTACAAATGTGGTATTAGCGCAAACAATGTGCCTTATTTTTATCAACTTTAATCAGACAAAAATAAGGGACTTATTATATAATGTATTAAAAGCATCAAATCCGATAAAAAACAGGCATAACACCAAATTTGTAGGTTAAAAACTAACATACATCAAGTTCCGATATTGATCAGAATGGGGTGAACAACAGAAATACTGCAAATATTGTATCACCTACTCCAGGCTGGCGTTAGCTCGGTCATTCCTATGTACAGTGTACTATGGTTTTACATATCAGGACATAATAACATTCATCTGTTCCTTAGCAGGTCTAAAAATTAGGTAAATACAACCTCAGGTGAACAACAACACATGACATATTACACCGTGTCATGATTTATTTAACAAAAATAAAGCCAAAATAGAGAAGCCATGTGTGAAAAACTAAGTATACCCTTACTGCTTCCATAGGAATTAAGATGCTAAGTAGCAGACAGGTGCTGCTAATCAAATGCACTTGATTTATTGATCATCAGCAAGTGTGACCACCTCTATAAAAGCTGACGTTTTAGCAGTTTGCTGGTCTGGAGCATTCAAGTGTGTGTTAACACAATCCCAAGGATGAAAGACATCAGGAATGATCTTAGAGAAGCAATTGTTGCTGCCCATCAATCTGGGAAGGGTTATAAGGCCATTTCCAAACAATTTAAAGTCCATCATTCTACCGTTAGAAAGTTTATTCAAAAGTGGAAAACATTCAAGACAATTGCCAATCTTTCCAGGAGTGGACGACCCAGCAAATTCACCCCAAGGTCAGACAGTGAATTGCTCAGAGAATTTGTAAAAAAATCAAGAGTTACATCTCAGACTCTATAGGCCTCAGTTAGCATGTTAAATGTTAAAGTTCATGACAGTACAATTAGAAAAAGACTGAACAAGTATGGTTTGTTTGGAAGGGTTGCCAGGAGAAAGCCACTTCTCTCTAAAAAGAACATGGCAGCATGGCTTAGGTTTGCAAAGTTGCTTCTGAACAAACCACAAGACTTCTGGAACAATGTCCTTTGGACAGACGAGACCAAAGTGGAGATGTTTGGCCATAATGCACAGCGCCACATTTGGCAAAAACCAAACACAGCATATAAGCACAAACACCTCATACCAACTGTCAAGCACGGTGGTGCAGGGGTGATGATTTGGGCTTGTTTTGCAGCCACAGGACCTGGGAACCTTGCAGTCATTGAGTCGACCATGAACTCCTCTGTATACCAAAGTATTCTAGAGTCAAATGTGAAACTATCTGTCAGACAGCTAAAGCTTGGCCGAAATTGGGTCATGCAATAGGACGATGATCCCAAGCACACCAGCAAATCTACAACAGAATGGCTGAAAAAGAAAAGAACCAAGGTGTTGCAATGACCCAGTCAAAGTCCAGACCTCAACCTGATTGAAATGCTGTGGCTGGACCTTAAGAGAGCTGTGCATAAACAAATGCCCACAAACCTCAATGAACTGAAGCAACGTTGTAAAGAAGAATGGGCCAAAATTCCTCCACAACCATGTGACAGACTGATAAAGTCATACAGAAAACGATTACTTCAAGTTATTGCTGCTAAAGGTGGATCTACAGTACAAACTATTGAATCATAAGGTGTACTTAGTTTTTCACACATGGCTTCTCCATTTTGGCTTTATTTTGTTAAATAAATCATGACACAGTGTAATATGTCATGTATTGTTGTACATCTGAGGTTGTATTTACCTAATTTTTAGACCTGCTAAGGAACAGATGATTGTTATTATGTCCTGACGTAAAACCATAGAATTCAACGAGGGTGTACTTTATTTTCACACAACTGTATATAATGGGCAATATACTGAACATTATATACATAGGCCAGATAAGCTTAACAAACCTGAACCATGATGAAATACTTATAACAATACCTTACAGTAAATATTAACCCCTTACTAGCCCCCTGAATAGTTGGCCACAAAGGGCTACAAAGGGGTTAATATAACATAAAACTACACTGCCTAATACCATTGCATACCTTAGTGGCAATGATTGGCACTATCCCTACCTCAACAGGGACCTAGAACACCCTAAAAAAAAGTGTTACTTACCCCTGCCGGGATCAAGGCCTTCCTCCTCATCATAAGGCCAATAAATGGATTTAATAGCTAGCATTTCATTAATATGTGATAATAAGTATATTGGGCATTAGTCTAGTAGGACACGGTAGATATAAACTTGCAGGAGATTCCCGCACCCCCTACTGATGTCTATATCTCGGCAAGCAGTTGACCTGAAATTAATGGGTTCAACTCTGGAGACTTGCTCCTTCAAACCTATGCAGAAAATTTGTGGATGGCAGGGCATCTGCATGGGAAAAATAGCGTAGGACAAAACTTGCAGAATACTGGGTACAAAAAAAGATTTATTGGCACATAAAAACAGCAACAGCAAATACTCTGACGCGTTTCAGCCGCAACTGGCCTTTGACAAAGGCCGGTTGCGGCTGAAACGCATCAGAGTATTTGCTGTGTCTGTTTTTATGTGCCAATAAGTCTTTTTTTGTACCCAGTATTCTGCAAGTTTGGTCCTACGCTATTTTTCCCAGGCAGATGCACCGCCATCCACGAATTTTCTGCATTGAATAAAATTTCGGTAGGAGCACGCCCCACAGCAGCTGGATCTTCAGTGATTTGTGAGTTATTCTTGCTTTATTCCATTTGTTACACTGTACCTTAGCCAGTGACACCCATACACAATTTACCTCCTACAAAGGTTAGTGGGAGTCCTCACAGAGTGGCTTTCAACAGATTACAAGTGACATGGTTATACTTATTAACAACACTGTGTGTATTTTTCGAAAGATTATTGAATCCTTAGAATCACTGCATGGATATTCCCTGTGAGCATTGCATAGGAGTCCAATCTCCTATTCCTTCTCCTTCAAACCTATGTAAAAAAATAATAATTAAAAAAGCGAGTGTGCTGCTCATCTGTAAGGTGAGTAGTGGTATTCTCTCCCTGTAGGGGCCCATCCAGCAAAGGGGTTCTATTCAAAAGCATGGAACCCCATCATATTATCATATTAAACCTTCCGGGCCGCAAGACTTAACTGTCCTTGTGGCCACAGGGGGCCATGATCAGTCTGTGTTTGGGCCACGTTTGGGTCATGGTTGTGTGTATTTTTCTCTGCGGCAAATAAAAATCCATTTTTTTATCTACTGAAAAAGGTAAAAGATTTTTTTTTTTACTTCAACTAGCAAATCATAGAAACTTCGAGGGGAATATTTATGAAGCAGTGCTAAGCCATAAGGCACCTTAACTCCAATGCTCTCGTAAATGGGGTGTAAAGTGCCACAAATCTTAGAACTGATTTGTTTGGTAATGTACTGTAGGTATTATAGTAATTCTAAACACTTTGCAATACCTTTAAATTATACTTTTCTAAATAATTTTATAGACAAATGAGTTTGTACAGAGAGCTGAGTGTTTTCTGATTTGTCAACATGTGTTTCCATAATGGAATACATTTACAAAGGAGAACTCAAGCTTTCTGGATTTATCACAGGTTTGTTTCCCTACGGAAATCAAGATCAAAGTATTTTGGACTTAATCCCAGCAAATGTTTCAATAATACATATAATTGAATTTCTGAACATTTCAGGTCTAATGGTGGTTAAAAAAAAATCACTTTACATAATGAATTCCGTACTAAATTTAAACTTTTCTACAGTATGCTGTAGTAGCACAATTAAATTCAGGTAACAGCAATTAAATTCTTGTAGAAAGATCTCTTTTTCTCATAAACGGCAATGCCTCTAAAGTTCACTTTTTCTTTGTATATATATTTGCAATTTTTATTGCATAAACTACATGAGCACATTCAGGGGTCATAAATATATCTGTTCTCCTCAAAGTGGGGGCACAAACTGAAAAAGGGAGTAAAAGCACAATATAGTGTGGTACTCTATTTCTAGAATATGATGGAATAAAGAAGAGAGATCCCCTACGCATTAAGGTCTTGGATATATTAAGCCTTCAGAAACTCTCCAAGATTCCCTATACTCTTCATATAGAGAGAGCGAGAGATAGAGAACACATAAAATAGTATAAAACTATTAAGTTAAGTAAAATAAAAGAGCTCAGTCTATGAGAGGATGCCACCACTGCCTCACTGACCTTCTTTCGATTGACTTTCAGTTTGTAGTCACTGTTTGACAAGTGATGCAAAGACCCAGCTTGGCTGATTTAGTACCTCCTCCCAACCCTGGATAAATCGCCAACCAATGCTTTTAACCTGTGTAGGCTTTCTCAGAGGTACATTCCCATCCTTCCTCTACCCCTCCTATATAGTATCTTCCTATAATTTTTTAATTTATTTATAAAAAATATTTTACCAGGAAGTAATACATTGAGAGTTACCTCTCGTTTTCAAGTGTGTCCTGGGCACAGAGTTAAGACAAATAATACATGTTTACAAATACAGTTACATAATGAGCAGGGTATACATTATATACAAGACATTGCATGCACAGTTAAAGATCATTTGTATTATGGGCGTATGAAACAGTTACAGAACAGATTAAAATGTGAGACAGCCTTAGATTTGAAAGAACTTAGACTGGTGGTGGATGTGAGAGTCTCTGGTAGGTTGTTACAGTTTTGGGGTGCACAGTAAGAGAAGGAGGAGCGGCCGGATACTTTGTTGAGCATTGGGACCATGAACATTCTTTTGGAGTCTGATCTCAGGTGATAGGTGCTGCATGTGGTAGGGGTGAGGAGCTTGTTCAGGTAGCTGGGTAGCTTGCCCATAAAGAATTTGAAGGCAAGACAGGAAAGGTGAACTTTGCGCCTAGACTCTAGTGATGACCAATCTAATTCTTTGAGCATTTCGCAGTGATGTGTGTTGTAGTTGCATTGGAGAACAAAACGACAAATTGAATTGTAGAGGGTGTCAAGTTTGCTAAGGTGGGTTTGAGGTGCTGAGCCATAGACTATGTCCCCATAGTCAATAATTGGCATTAGCATCTGCTGTGCTATACGCTTTCTGACCAGGAGACTTAGGGAGGATTTCTTTCTGTAAAGTACCCCTAGTTTGGCATACTGCTGCGGCAGCTTTTATTCTAACAAATCACCGGCTTTTACCTGGCTTGTTCCTGGAATACCACGCTGTTCACCTGGAGCATGCCGCGCTCCTTTTGCGTTCCCAGCCAGGGGTCATGCCCGGCTGACGCGCGGTTGATGCGTTTATTGATAATTGTTCGGATTAAAATAGGCTGCAATGCTTCGCGTGTCCGTATCAGTAATGTGTCGGCTTGCAGGTGTTTCGTTTAAAAAAGATACTGTACCACAGTGTGCTATTGTAACTTGTCCTTGGCCTTGAGACTGAAGGAAGAGGTTGCAAAAATGTATCAATTTAGGCTTTTCATACATACAGTATTAAAGAAAGACAAAGACCAGTTTCAGTTACAGTATTCTCCAGAGACCCACACGCCATGAGTGTTCAAGTGCAGCCCGCTTTCCAAAAACCTTACAGAAGTTACGCGTATTTGATATGTGCCGCGATTAATGCAACAGATGATAAGATGGCAACAGTTGGTCAAATTTATCAGTATTTTATCGAAAACTATGACTTTTACAAATTTTTGCCAACTCCTCATACGTGGAAGCGTGCAGTAAGGAAAAGGTTATGTAGTGATCCCTGTTTTCACCGTATTGAGCCACAATTTGTTGGAGGATATTGGTGTGTACGTATCACCGGATTTTTCCCGTATCTATGATCATGGAGGCGGCAAAAGGCGAAGGGTCGTGTTAAAACCAACTAAGAAGCGACAGTCGCTGCCAAGCAATGCACCAGCACCAGCACCGGCTTCCAATGACGGTCCCACTGTCAATGACAACCCTGAGCCTGAGTCGGATTTCGCGTGCAGTTTTGATGAAGCTTGCATGTACCTAAGCGATTTCCAGCCTCACCTGCTGACTACAGGTGGACTAGTCCCGCTGCAAACTATCGACGTGGATGATCAAGAAAGCTGGACTGGCAGTGGACCGGCGCCGGCGCCAGCTGAATAGGAAATTCTATGGTGAGTTGCCGTATTATTTTGGTGGGACTGGCTGGGTACTTCTTTAGGGGGCTGATCATAACTGTACATTAAAACTTTTCTTTTTGTTTTTCCTCAGAAAAGAAAATGGCTAATGGGGGGATTTCGATGGATAATATTGTACTGTATGCTGATGTTTTCCGGCCGTACAGTATACTGTGTAATAAATCCGAATAAATAAATCTATGCATTTATTCTACAGTACATGTTCAGTATCGTTTCATTATGTGTCTTCTACAGTATACTGTACAGTGGTATACAGTACCTAACATCAATGGGCAAAAATAATTTTATCTCTTGGTGCCCTAGAACAGAAGTTCCCATGCCAATTGGCCGTGAACTTGACCGAGGCCCTAAGTAGTTCCCACGCCAATTGCGCGAATATAATATAAAATAACCCGTTCTGTGGGTCTGAGCAGGTTGAAATTCACCTGGCCCTCATGCGGAAGGACCCTTGCCACAGTGGCAAAATATCAGCCTTGCGCGACCCCCGGAACCGGAGATACTGTACCAAAAGACAGTTTAAAAGCACATTACCAAAGTGGCTTTTTTTCTGCCATGCAAGTCAATGGCAGAAACCTGAACTTTAACATTACCCTGACTCCGTTCTGTTTCCACGAGAGGGTCACAATTTGCCATGCAATCCTGCCGCAACTACTGCTGCGGCCGAGTTTATTCGAGCATTTGCCCGTTCTCGGCCGCAGCAGTAACCTGGCGCGCGCCGGAGGGTTCCGGGCGCACGCCGAAGACACGGAGGAGCGCCCTCCGATCGGGGCTTTCTCCCTCCCGCTGCCGGGTCCGCCGGGTCCCCCGGAACCCCCTGCCGCCGTCCCCACATCGCGGGACACCAGGGCTCCCTCAAATAAAATGTGCCGACTCTGTAGGACTACATGGTGACCGAATCTGAGCCCTCTAGGTTGAACAGAACCGGAGTTATGGGTTCCAGGTTTCTGCTCATTCTGACTTAGCCGTTTAAAAGCTTTCTCTGCCATTACGCTCAATGGTAGGACCCTCCTCGCCGGCGTGACCCTTTCTCGCCGCCATTACTGCTCAGACCCTGTTGGGGTGAAGTGAGGGGGTTCCTAACATCTAGGGGCAAAATGAATTTTATCTCTAGTTGCCCTAGAACAGAAATTCCCATGCCAATTGACCTAGTTCCCACGCCAATTGCCCTAGTTCCTACGCCAATTGCGCGCTCATTGCTCTTTTTTTAAAATGTTGCCGAGCTTGCGGCTTTGCGGTCAGGCAGTAAAAAAACAGTGCAGCAAGCCTCTACATTTGTTACACTGTCAAAGGAGCAAATGGAAACAATGTGAGGCAATTCAACATGTTCTTTTAGTGGTGGAGTCAGTACAAAAACATTTATTTACAAATACTGTACAATGTTGTAACATTTAAAGTGCACAGCAATTCTAACCATCAACACACAATAATACATACTGCAGCCTTTATTAAATTCTTCTGCCACAAAACATTTTTGGTGCATGGGGAAAAGGGAGTTAAAGTGATTTGCTTTTTATGTACTGTTTTGGGTGGTTTTACACTGTATTTGGGGGTTTATTCATCAAATTATTATGATGAACTGCCTTTTGAAATGACATTGCTGTTAACTATTTCAGCCACATACCTCCAGAGTTTTTATTCCCTCCCTAGCCAAGTGTCAATCGGCTGAGCCACCCTAGCCTACCATCCCCCTCTCTCCACTGGGTCGTTGATCTTCTGCATATTGCCATTGTGTTCTTAATCCGCCCATAGCCGAGCTACAAACACTCAGTACGCCTGCATCTAATCACAAAATCCCCCTCCCCCAACCCTTAGAGGCCTGTTTTGTTAACGGTAATGCTTTGGAAAATCCCCTCTCGAATTGGAAATGTAAATCTGATGTGCACAGCACTGTGAGAATTGAGAGTACACTGATATTGCATCAGGGTGGGAAAACATTTGTCAGTCAGTATGGTTTACAGTCACATGTTTTAAATACAATACAGTACATTCTTTAATATCTTTAAAATAAAAATATATAAATATTATTTTAAATAACCCGTTCTGTGGGTCTGAGCAGGTTGAAATTCGCCTGGCCCTCATGCGGAGGGACCCTTGCCTCAGTGGCAAAATATCAGCCTTGCACGACCCCCGGAACCGGAGGTACCAAAAGACAGTTTAAAAGCACATTACCAAAGTGGCTTTTTTTCTGCCATGCAAGTCAATGGCAGAAACCTGAACTTTAACATTACCCTGACTCCGTTCTGTTGCCACGAGAGGGTCGCAATTTGCCATGCAATCCTGCCTCAACTAGGACTACATGGTGACCGAATCTGAGCCCTCTAGGTTGAACAGAACCGGAGTTATGGGTTCCAGGTTTCTGCTCATTCTGAAGATTGTGGGGATCTGTCCTGCGCTTCCGTGTGCGATGTGGCAAACTGTATTGCTGTCAGTCACTGGGGTAGCGCATGAGGGAGCTCCGCTGGGCCACGGAATTGACCGGTGCAGGGGTTTGTAGGTTGCTTACCTCACCTGCATCTCCGGTCTGGGGCCTGCTCACCTCCGCTACTCCTGCGTGCCACCGTCAGAGGGAAATCAGGTAAAGATGGCGGATTCCGGCGCAACTGCAGATGACTGACTCAGAGAGGCTGCTGGGATACTTCAACAACTTTATTAATCCAAACACACAAGGGCTAACACCGCATTCTCCCCCTCAACGCGTTTCACCCTTAGGAATAGGGCTTCGTCTTGGAGTGGGGAGAAGCGGATGCTGCCTGCTTAAGTACAGAAAAGCCCGCGAAAACGGGAACATGTATATT
Source organism: Ascaphus truei (assembly GCF_040206685.1). NCBI lineage: Eukaryota > Metazoa > Chordata > Amphibia > Anura > Ascaphidae > Ascaphus > Ascaphus truei. The sequence continues at coordinate 82,875,483 of NC_134488.1, forward strand.
AAAACATTAACTCCTCCAATGCCTATAGCTGTTACATATGATGTCAATCAAGTAATCAGTACTCAGTACTTGTATACATTGTTGAACTTATGATGATATGTTAGCATTTTGTTTATACATATACATAAAAAAATGCCATTTGAACTCAGGTAAATCATTGGAGAATAAGATAAAAAATGTAAGTAAAAAGTGGCTGCAAACACTGCTAGAGCCTGGTGTGTACCCAATAGATTTAAGCTAACAGCCTATGTTAGTTGTGCATAAGTTTCTACTCAAACACATATTATGCATTGTAAAAATAAATAGACAATGTAAATTATTGGGCTGATTAATGCATCATATATTGGGCTATGACCAGGTGCTGGAAGAAAGAAAATAGAAAAGGGAAGAGATGGGAGAGAGGGGGGGGGGGGTAGGAGAGGGGTGGGGGGAGAAGGAGGGGGGGAGGAAAGGAAAGGGGAGGGGGGGGGGGGAAGGGAAAGAGAGTGTGGGAAAAAGTCAGTGAAACATAGTCGCAGGGGATTCCATATAAGCATATAGACTGTATACCCTTACGCTGCGGGCATTATCTCAATCTTAAAGAATAAGAGAAAAAAGAAAAACTTTTTAAAGAAAACAATGTAGATCCCAGTCAATGTTAAGTCCGTTGGGCTGTAGAGAACCCAGTGTATGTATCCAGTGTGCCTCTCTCTGATGTAAAATCCTTAGTCTATCCCCTCCTCGGGGTGGTAACACTATATATTCGATGGCACAACATTTAAAATTCTCCACAGAACCCAACGGACATGCATTGAAATGCAAAGGTACCGGATGTGTAATATCGTGTTTTTTAATTAACCTGAGATGTTCCATAATGCGGATTTTAAGGACTCTACTGGTTAGTCCTATATACTGTTTGTTACAACCGCATTTTATGAGGTAAACCACGAAATTGGTCTGGCATGTTATAAACGTTTTAATGGGGAATCTACGTGTTTCATCATGATTTGAGAAATGTTTAGTCTTAATCATATTTGGACATATTTTACAGTGCCCACATTTGAACGAGCCAATTAGCTTTGGGAACATAGACCTACTAGTACTGTTGCGGTCGGTTGGTTTTAACATACTGGGCGACAAGAGGTTCCCTAGAGTAGCAGCCTTGCGGAAAACTATTTTGGGGCCCATACTGACCAGTTTAGCCAAAAGAGGGTCTAAAGACAAAGTAGTCCAATGTTTACGTATAATTGCTTTGATGCAATTGGCCTGCTCACTAAAATTAGTAATGAAGAAAGGGGGTCCCATGTCATCTCCTTGTGTGACCTTTGTTTGTTGACGAACATTCATATTTATGAGTTGTTCTCTATTGGTGTCTAGGGCATTTTGATACGCCAGATCAAGGTCCCTAGCGTCATACCCCCTTGACAGGAATCGCTCCCTCATCTCGCGTGCCCTCAGTTCAAAGGACCCCAAAGTAGAACAGTTCCTGTGTAACCGCAGGAACTGTCCCTTCGGAATACCTCTGACAAGAGGGCGCGCATGACAGCTTTTAGCGTGAAGCAGTGAGTTTCTGGCGTTTTCCTTTCTGTAAATGTCAGATTGGATGTTTTTTTCCAAATCCACATATAGATTTAAATCCAAAAATTTGATTTGATATTTATCATAGGAATGAGTGAATCTCAAATTAAGCGTATTATCAGCCAGATACTCAAAAAACTTCAAAAGCTCTTCCTCCCCACCACTCCAGATCAAAATGAGATCATCAATGTAGCGCTTGTAAAACGCCACATGATGTCTGAAAGGATTTGAATCTCCAAACACGTGGGACATCTCCCACAACCCATGAAGAGGTTGGCATAGGAGGGGGCAAAGGACGTCCCCATAGCTGTCCCACGTGTTTGGAGATAAAACTGTTGGTCAAAAAGAAAATAATTGTGCGTGAGTGAAAACTTAATACTATCTAGAAGAAAGGCTATATGAACTTGAGATAAAGTGGAGTGGTTGTGCAGAAAAAATTCTGTGGCAGTGAGGCCATGATCGTGTTGAATGATGTTGTATAGGGAAGTTACATCTAGGGTGACCCAGATGTAATGTGTGTGCCAAGTAATGGGAGTGAGTAAAGATAAAATGTGTTTGGTGTCTATAATGTGAGACGGAAGTGAGTGCACGAGTGGCTGTAAAAAGTGATCAATGTATTGTGAAAGGTGTTCACCCAGTGAACCAATACTAGAAATAATAGGTCTACCCGGGGGTGCAACCAGTGTCTTGTGAATTTTGGGGAGGTGATGAAAAATAGGGGTGATGGGATCTGGAGTGGTGAGGAAGTCCCGCTCATTAGGTGTGAGAACATATAGCATCTCACCTTCATCCATGAGGTCCAAGAACTCTCTGCTGAATTGGATGGTGGGGTCCCTGTCAAGGACACGATAGGTATCGGGATCACTCAATTGTCGCTGTGCCTCTGTTGTGTAGTATTCTCTGTCAAGCACCACAGTAGCGCCACCTTTGTCCGCCTTTCTAACAAGAATAGAGTCATTGTTAGTTAATGATTTTAAAGCTACCCTTTGTTCCACTGTTAAGTTATCTAACTGATGTCCCCTGGTTCCTATGCCTTTTGCAAGGAGCGATAGATCTCTTTCAATGGCTCTCTGGAAGATATCGATGTACTGCCCTCTCATAAATGAGGGATAGAACAAAGATCTCTTTTTGAACCCAGAGTTAGTACTACCCAAAAACTCTGTTGGGTCATCAATTGTGTTATTCTCATTGTAGAGATCCATGAGGTCCTGCTCCCTGCACTGGTCTTCGAAACCTAGGGAAATTGGAACAACAGGGTTAGTGTCAAATATGGGTAACAATGTATTGGGATTTTGGTTCCTGGAAAAGAAAAAGCGTTTCAAAGTTAATTTACGTGTAAACTTGAATACGTCTACCAACGTGGAAAACAAGTTAAATTGGGTATTAGGAGCAAATGAGAGTCCAAGATGCAACACAGATAGTTCTGATTGTGTCAGTTCGTGTTTGGAGATGTTGATAACATTACTGTTCTCCATAGTTAGATTTTTAATCTCTTGGATGGCATCCCAGTGTATGTTCTTTCTCCTGCCTCTTCTCGTCCTTCCCCGTTTTTTGATGGCTTCTGTGTGGCCGGTCTATTTGTACATGTCATCTCGCTGGTTCCTGCCATCTCATCCCCTGACGAGGGGTTGAAGTCACTCTCCGAAAATGAGAAGGATACAGCATGTGAAGAAGATTCATTAGCTTTGTTTCCCTTTAGAATTGATTTCCCCCCTCCTTCTTTGTTTGATTTCTTATATTTGGGCTTGCCTTTGGTTCTAGCTGGTAACTTCTGCCACATGTAAATCTGGTGCAAATCATAGTCCGCCTTATCACGCTCAAATTTAGACTGTTTGTTGAGCATAATGGTTTTCTCTTGTTTATTAAGTTTGCTAGCTGTTTTGCTATCTAGCTCCTTGAAATTATCCATTGTTGAAAAGGCTTGTCAGAGGTATTCCGAAGGGACAGTTCCTGCGGTTACGCAGGAACTGTTCTACTTTGGGGTCCTTTGAACTGAGGGCACGCGAGATGAGGGAGCGATTCCTGTCAAGGGGGTATGACGCTAGGGACCTTGATCTGGCGTATCAAAATGCCCTAGACACCAATAGAGAACAACTCATAAATATGAATGTTCGTCAACAAACAAAGGTCACACAAGGAGATGACATGGGACCCCCTTTCTTCATTACTAATTTTAGTGAGCAGGCCAATTGCATCAAAGCCATTATACGTAAACATTGGACTACTTTGTCTTTAGACCCTCTTTTGGCTAAACTGGTCAGTATGGGCCCCAAAATAGTTTTCCGCAAGGCTGCTACTCTAGGGAACCTCTTGTCGCCCAGTATGTTAAAACCAACCGACCGCAACAGTACTAGTAGGTCTATGTTCCCAAAGCTAATTGGCTCGTTCAAATGTGGGCACTGTAAAATATGTCCAAATATGATTAAGACTAAACATTTCTCAAATCATGATGAAACACGTAGATTCCCCATTAAAACGTTTATAACATGCCAGACCAATTTCGTGGTTTACCTCATAAAATGCGGTTGTAACAAACAGTATATAGGACTAACCAGTAGAGTCCTTAAAATCCGCATTATGGAACATCTCAGGTTAATTAAAAAACACGATATTACACATCCGGTACCTTTGCATTTCAATGCATGTCCGTTGGGTTCTGTGGAGAATTTTAAATGTTGTGCCATCGAACATATAGTGTTACCACCCCGAGGAGGGGATAGACTAAGGATTTTACATCAGAGAGAGGCACACTGGATACATACACTGGGTTCTCTACAGCCCAACGGACTTAACATTGACTGGGATCTACATTGTTTTCTTTAAAAAGTTTTTCTTTTTTCTCTTATTCTTTAAGATTGAGATAATGCCCGCAGCGTAAGGGTATACAGTCTATATGCTTATATGGAATCCCCTGCGACTATGTTTCACTGACTTTTTCCCACACTCTCTTTCCCTTCCCCCCCCCCTCCCCTTTCCTTTCCTCCCCCCCTCCTTCTCCCCCCACCCCTCTCCTACCCCCCCCCCTCTCTCCCATCTCTTCCCTTTTCTATTTTCTTTCTTCCAGCACCTGGTCATAGCCCAATATATGATGCATTAATCAGCCCAATAATTTACATTGTCTATTTATTTTTACAATGCATAATATGTGTTTGAGTAGAAACTTATGCACAACTAACATAGGCTGTTAGCTTAAATCTATTGGGTACACACCAGGCTCTAGCAGTGTTTGCAGCCACTTTTTACTTACATTTTTTATCTTATTCTCCAATGATTTACCTGAGTTCAAATGGCATTTTTTTATGTATATGTATAAACAAAATGCTAACATATCATCATAAGTTCAACAATGTATAGAAGTACCGAGTACTGATTACTTGATTGACATCATATGTAACAGCTATAGGCATTGGAGGAGTTAATGTTTTAATATACATGTTCCCGTTTTCGCGGGCTTTTCTGTACTTAAGCAGGCAGCATCCGCTTCTCCCCACTCCAAGACGAAGCCCTATTCCTAAGGGTGAAACGCGTTGAGGGGGAGAATGCGGTGTTAGCCCTTGTGTGTTTGGATTAATAAAGTTGTTGAAGTATCCCAGCAGCCTCTCTGAGTCAGTCTTCTGCTCATTCTGACTTAGCCGTTTCAAAGCTTTCTCCGCCATTACGCTCAATGGTAGGACCCTCCTCGCCGGCGTGACCCTTTCTCGCCGCCAGTACTGCTCAGACCCTGTTGGGGTCAAGTGAGAGGGTTCCTAACATCTAGGGGCAAAATTAATTTTATCTCTAGTTGCCCTAGAACAGAAGTTCCCACGCCAATTTACCTAGTTCCCACGTCAATTGCCCTAGTTCCTACGCCAATTGCGCGATCATTGCTCTTTTATTACAATGTTGCCGAGCTTGCAGTACTATCAAAGGAGCAAATGGAAACAATGCACAGTACAGTAAGACAAATCAACATGTTCTTTTATTGGTGCAGTAAGTTCAAAAATATTTATTTACAAATACAATGTTGAAGCATTTTAAGTAACAGTAGGCAAAACATGTACAGTACAATACAGTTCAGCACAACAGTATGGTCTCACTCAAAGTCCTCCACATTGTCCGTCCTTGGCCGATTCCTTGCATGGCACAAAACGCCATTAATGCAGTCTCTAACGCCTTTCATTACAGGATCTGTAACTGAATAAAAGCGCCGCATTTCTTCCACAATGTTTTTCCTTAAATTGACAGGAAGGGCCTTTTTTAGTCATGTCCTCCTCAACGGCATACATGTACACTACATCTTCTGGTGGAGGGGGTGCGCTTGCTGATGGAAGGGGGTCGAAGGTCCCATTCATCACATCCATGTCACCCCCCTGCTCCGGGGGCGGGGAAACAGGGGCATTAGCACCGAGCAAATAATGTATGCCCACTATGTCAGCCTCTTTCTTCTCCATCCGTCGATCCATCCGTTGTTCCATTTGTAGCATCCGTTGCTCCACATTTAGCATTGTCTCCAGAAGCACATCTATCTTTGCCAGCACAAGAGAATTCCCGGGGTGATCCACACTTATCCCATTCAGCATCCGGTCTAACGAGCTGCTTCTTGTGCATGGCGTGTGGACATCTGGGGGGATGGGTGCAACGGAGGATGAGATGGGGGTTCCATGGACAGAAGCGGCATCGATGGAGAGTGGATGAGGTGACCTGTGGATACCCGGTAGAGGAGAAGCGGCAGCGTCGTCGAATAGGGATGGAGAAAGTTACCTTTGGATTTCCGGGCGAGAAGCAGAGTCGTCTAAGAGCAGAGGAGACAGTGACCCATGGATTTCAGAGGCGGCAGCGTCGTCAGATGGAACCGGAGAAGATGGGGGTGGAGAAGACGGGCTGAAGTTTTCCGGGACAGCAACAGCAGAGTCGTCGAAGCATATGGAAGTAAGTGGTCTGCGGATTCGATGGGTTGGCTGACATTCATTCTGCGTCGAGAGTACATCACCATATATCTTCTTCACATAATGAGGCTTACGTCTAAGGAAACCCTTAACCTTTGGGGTCAGCAGAAGGTTTTCTTTATTGGCCTTAGCCTGTCGCTTTGCCCTTGGCATGGAAACGGCAACCGCCTTTCGCTTTTTCAGCATGACAGGCACGACAGAGGGGAGTGGGTTCTTGCGTCCATAGAAACGGGGATGCTCCATGGAAGCAGGTGGCACAATGCAGTGTGTGTCTCGTGAACATGAAAGAAAAAAGTATATAATGGTGCAGATTCCTGAAGAAGCCACAGCGAAACGCGTAGAATCGATCTGCTGTGGGAGGTGACTGAGCTGGGGAGATCCTTGGAGCTAGGTGCTGGCACGGAGACGGACACACAGGGCAGCTTCTTCCGCCCCAACCCGAGACGTCACAGGACGTGACGCGGATACATGTGACGCATGCGGAAGTGTTCCACCGCTCCTGGAGATACCGGCACTCTCTACAACCAGCTGTCCTCTCCCTCGAACGTAAAACATATTGGAAATGTGAGTGCATTATGCATATGTCTATTCATTGCTGCTAATACATTATTTAGACCATACTGTACTATTGTGCGTTCTCTCTTTTCTATATAAACCTTGGGAGTAAAAACCCTGACCACAAACAAGCTTCCTGACACGTTATCAAGACACCACTCTGAGGGGGAATCCATTAAAGGGCTCCTATCAGAGAGAGAAGTGTCTCTGATACGCCTTATATTGACATTGTCAATTGTGAGTACCACCATTGCAGAGTTACCTTGAGACTTCATTTGTTTATACTATCTGCACCATTATATACTTTTTTCTTTCATGTTCACGAGACACACAGCGCTCCGCTCAAATTACCAACCTACCAAAGATCTACCTGGACCTGGACAGTCCGTTTAAAGGGTGTAGAGCTGCTTTTTATTTGTTGTATTTCACACCACTATTGTATTCACTTTTGTATTCACTTTTATTGGTGGAGGTCATTTATCATATTATATGATATATATTTAAAATTTACATATCACTGTCACTTGCACTATATAGACCAGATATTGTTTCATTTTTAGTTTAAGAAGCGCCCGGTTTTTATTCTTGTTTTGGCACAATGCAGTATCTGGACAAGGGCAAGTTCAGATAAAGATCATCGAGGGGTGGGCTATGCAAAGTGTGTGACCTTTTATGCATGGCTACCAGGTACAGGTGTTGAAAGTGGGCGTGCTCAAATGTGAGTCATTAACGTATAAATACACCATCCATTTTGTGGATTCACTGCACATTGAATACACATCGACTAAATATCGAATATACATTCTTGTGTTTGTATTTCTTTCTACTCGCAGAAATGCCTGTTAAAAAGATTTCAAAGGATCTCAGCATGCGAATTAAGGAGATGTACACGAGCGGACACCGAATTGCTGCTATCCAATGCTGGTTAGCTACTTCTGGCCTCGTTGTACCATCAAACACCGTGGGCTATCATGCATACAGAAAAAACAGAGACCGGAAAAAGGCACCAAGGGTAACTAATGCGTAAGTATATTTATAAAACTTTAAAAAAAAAAATATAGAAAACTGTACTGTACATACTGTACTGTTCATACAGTACAGTACATCTACAGTACAGTTCTGTATCTACTGTAATACTGTTGTTATTTCTGTTGATTTATATTACAACATAGTTTGTCTATTTATATTTATAGTACAGCAATATACATTTTTTGTATATTTCATACAACGGTATATATAGGATGTATATTTATATTTATATTACAACAGTATATTTATAGTGTATATTTATATTTATAGTACAACAGTATATATATTTTGTCTATTTATATTTATAGTACAGTAGTACACATATTTTGTATATTTCAATTTATCTTACAACGGTATATATAGGATGTATATTTATATTACAACAATATATTTATTGTGTATATTTATATTTGTAGTACAACAGTATATATATTTTGTCTATTTATATTTATAGTACAGCAGTATACATATTTTGTATATTTCAATTTATCTTACAACGGTATATATAGGATGTATATTTATATTTATTTTACAACAGTATATTTATTGTGTATATTTATATTTGTAGTACAACAGTATATATATTTTGTCTATTTATATTTATAGTACAGCAGTATACATATTTTGTATATTTCAATTTATCTTACAACGGTATATATACAGTAGGATGTATATTTATATTACAACAGTATATTTATTGTGTATATTTATATTTATAGTACAGCAGTCTATTTTTTTTGTATATTTCAATTTATTTAATATTACAACATTATATTTATAGTATATACATTTTATATTGCTGCATATTAATAAAACAATATATTTTCTTTACATTATAGGGAGACAACTCTCCTGGGGGACAAAATAAGTGAGGAGAATGATGAGAGGGGTGCATTAAGGGTTAAAAACACTCTGCAGGAAAAGCACAATCTGACTGTATCCGAGAGTAGCATAAAGAAGATGAGACGCAGCATTGGATGGAAATATGGACGTGTGAGGTTAGTACTGGACAGTACAGGAGGTAAAAGTGTTGTTTAGCAAACTGTACTGCACTGTGCCGCTAAAAACTTTTATTCCTTGTCATTACAGAGCATACCCCATGATACGGGACGCAAACAAAATCAAGAGAGTGCTCCAGGCCCAGGCATAGATCGACAGTGGGGAGACTTTCCAGGATTGCATCTTCACTGATGAGTCTACTGTGTCACTGGAGAGATTTGCAAGCTTTGCACACCCTGTGAAGCTGCATGTGTGAGGTGCCATCTCTAGGCGTGGACCGGGATGCATTGTCATCTTTGAAGGTAAAATTTATCAAATATAATGTCGCCTAATCCACTGTACTTGACTAGTGTTGCCTTACCGTATGCACTGTACTGTACTTTTGTGCAGTTTTTTGCGCACTTTTCTTTTCTTCCTATAGGAATCATGAATAAAGCTTTCTTCCAAGACAACATTGTGCCCGTGATAGTGCAATACATCACACGCGAGTTCCCCGATGGTCACCGCTTCTACCAGGACAACGATCCCAAGCACACCGCATCAACGGCGCATATCCTTGAGCGCGGCATCAACTGGGTGAAGACGCCAGCGGAGTAAGTGCAGTAGACCGTGTCCCATTTTTGTTCCCCACTGTTTTTAGCTCTTAAACCAATTGTCCTTTCTTTCCAATGACAGATCGCCAGACTTCAATCCGATCGAAATGGTCTGGCATCAGCTGAAGGACCATATCCGGAAAGTGGCGAAACCCTCCAAAAAGGACGAGTTGGCGAAAGGCATAATGAGTTTTTGGAACGATGTACTCACCGTGGAACGCTGCAATAAATATATAGACCATATTGCCACTGTGTTGCCCATTGTCATCGCGCGTAATGGGCAAGCATCAGGAAAGTAGTACTGTGCTGTAGTATTGTAAGTACAGTATGATACAGGTAAGTATGGCACAGAATTTTTCTTTCCAGATAGTAAGAGTATACACTACAGTAGTTAGTTTATTCTTTACAGAGAGAGCAGCATCAGCCATCAGGTTCAAGTACAGTACATAGAATGTAACCGTAGTCAGAGTATACAGTAGTTACAGTATACAGTAGACTAGTTTGACAGTACTACAGTAACTGCGTACTAACTGCTCCATTTTTTTCTTTCCAGAGAGAAAGCTGCACCAACCACCTACAGTAGTTCTGCCATAATACAGTACAGTACGCACATACAGTATAGTACAGTAACTGCACTAATTTTTTGTTTTCTTGTCGTTTCAGGAAAAATGGTGGCCTAGGGGGGGGTGGGGTGTTGCGTCCAGTCTAATCTGCTTGTACTGTACAGTCAAATGTACAGTATATAAACAGCAGTAATGATGTACACAAAACCTCTCCTCTCTCAATGAACTACTGTACTGCAGACAGAATGAGGAAAAGATAAAGATGAAAAAAAATATTACTACAGTATACAGTTTATAGTTTACAGTATATATTATACAGTACATTACAGTACTGTATATAGTATTAAATAATATTCTTATAAATGTGCATTACTCATGTTTCCCCATGTTTCACAAATGTTTTCCAAATGGTTATCCAATTTCAATCTGCCAAAAGAACTTAATAAAGACTGCATTACTATATGTATTATTCCTGATTATTATTTTTATATTTGTATTTTTTGGTTCCTGATAAAATAAAATAAATATTTATTCACTTTCCTGCGAATCATAATCATTGACAACCACCCCTACAATGCAATATCAGTGTATTCTCAATTCTCACAGTGCTGTGCACATCCGATTTACATTTCCAATTCGAGAGGGGATTTTCCAAAGCATTACCGTTCAAACAACAGGCCTCTAAGGGTTGGGGGAGGGGGATGGTGTGATTAGACGCAGGCGTACTGAGTGTTTGTAGCTCGGCTATGGGCGGATTAAGAACACAATGGCAATATGCAGAAGATCAACGACCCAGTGGAGAGAGGGGGATGGTAGGCTAGGGTGACTCAGTCGATTGACGCTTGGCTAGGGAGGGATTAAAAACTCTGGAGGTGTGTGGCTGAAATAGTTAACAGCACTGTAATTTCAAAAGGCAGTTCATCATAATAATTTGATGAATAAACCCCCAAAGACAACCCCCAAATACAGTACATAAAAAGCAAGTCACTTTAACTCCCTTTGCCCCATGCACCAAAAATGTTTTGTGGCAGACGAATTTAATAAAAGCTGCAGTATGTATTATTGTGTGTTGATGGTTAGAATTGCTGTGCACTTTAAATGTTACAACATTGTACAGTATTTGTAAATAAATGTTTTTGTACTGACTCCACCACTAAAAGAACATATTGAATTGCCTTACATTGTTTCCATTTGCTCCTTTGACAGTGTAACAAATGTAAAGGCTTGCTGCACTGTTTTTTTACTGCCTGACCGCAAAGCCGCAAGCTCGGCAACATTTTAAAAAAAGAGCAATGAGCGCGCAATTGGCGTAGGAACTAGGGCAATTGGCGTGGGAACTAGGTCAATTGGCGTGGGAACTTCTGTTCTATGGCACCTAGAGATACAATTCATTTTGCCCCTAGATGTTAGGAACCCCCTCACTTCACCCCAACAGGGTCCGAGCAGTAATGGTGACGAGAAAGGGTCACGCCGGCGAGGAGGGTCCTACCATTGAGCGTAATGGCGGAGAAAGCTTTGAACCGGCTAAGTCAGAATGAGCAGAAACCTGGAACCCATAACTCCGGTTCTGTTCAACCTAGAGGGCTCAGATTCGGTCACCATGTAGTCCTAGTTGCGGCAGGATTGCATGGCAAATTGCGACCCTCTCGTGGCAACAGAACGGAGTCAGGGTAATGTTAAAGTTCAGGTTTCTGCCATTGACTTGCATGGCAGAAAAAAAGCCACTTTGGTAATGTGCTTTTAAACTGTCTTTTGGTACCTCCGGTTCTGGGGGTCGTGCAAGGCTGATATTTTGCCACTGTGGCAAGGGTCCTTCCGCATGAGGGTCAGGTGAATTTCAACGGCCAATTGGCGTTTGAAATTCTGTTCTAGGGCACCTAGAAATAAAATTTATTGTGCCCCCAGATGTTAGGAACCCCCTCACTTCACCCCAAAAGGGTCCGAGCATGTACAGTACTGTACTTTAAAATAAATTAAATATGCAATTTTACTATTACTGCGCGCGCACGCACAGACTGTGTTGAACCTCGAAGGTATTAGACTTCAAAGACAACAGCTCGCAAACGCCCCCATGTGTTTTTACACGGCATTGCAGTATTGCAGACAGCGGGAATAAAATGTTTAAATCACAGCCGCGAAAATAACGCAATACATCCCGGGCGAAAATGATACAAAACCGCACATCACCGGGATATTCCGAAATTCGCGGAGCTAGCCGAGTTCGAATAAAGTTGGTCGCCACTGTAGGTCTTAGTTGTCAGGGTATCAATGTGCATTCCGAATGTTAAGTGGGAGTGAAACCATAAGCCCAGGTATTTAAAACCAGTGACAGGGGTTTAGGGTGGTGTTAGCGTTGGTTCTAATCAGGAGCTCAGTCGCTGGAAGCTTTAAAATTTAAAAAATTTAATGACATTGTAACAGGGACTTACCCCTGTTAAGAAACTGGCCTCTGATCCAACAGTGTGCTGGTTAATTGCACACCTGCAATCAACCAACCCCACCTGCCTAATTAGAGCTCTGTGAAATAGTGTCATGTGAGACACAGAAAAAGGATTCCTGAGCTCACAATTGGAGCTGACCCAGGAAAGACAGAAAGGGATTCCTGAGTCTCACAATTGGGGGCTGAACCAAGGAAGGACAGATGCCTTGAGATGCAAAGAGATGCAAAGAAACTGCAGACTGACAGAAAGACAAAGAGGAGCAGACCTCATACCTGGACAGACATTGCCTTAGCACACAAGAGAGCTGACCCAGGAGAGCAGAGTGGCCTTCCCCTACAGCTACAAGAAACCGATAATACTTTCTAATTTTAGTTTCACTTTAAACGGTCTCCATTGCGTACCTCTGCACATGTCTCTTACAGACATCCTCAACAATGTATATATATATGTATGTATATATACAGTGGCGACACACTTTATTCTAACTCGGCTAGCTCCGCGAATTTCAGATTATCCCGGTTATGTGCGGTTTTGTATCGTTTTCGCCCGGAGTGTATTGCGTTATTTTCGCGGCTGTGATTTAAGCATTTTATTCCCGCTGTCTGCAATACTGCAATGCCGTGTAAAAACTCAGGCGGGCGTTTGTGAGCTGTTGTCTTTGAAGCCGAGAAGCCGTCCCCTGGCGAGATGTGTTTGCAGCAGAGAGAGATCCGCTGCTCTCTCTGCGCAAACATCGGCACATTAAAAATTATTTAAAATACATTTTTATTCATAGTGTAGATGGGCAGGGTGTCTCCGGAGCTGAACCGCATTGGTTTCAGGTCCGGGGAACCCCTGCTTCCGAGATACACGCCCCTTTATGGGGTGCCGGTATCCCTCTGCATTTAAAGGTCCCGATCACGGGACAGTGGAATGTAAACAAAGCAGAGGGATACCGGCACCCCATAAAGGTGCCTGTATCTCGGGAAGCAGGGGGTCCCCGGACCTAAAACCAAAGCGGTTCCACTCCGGAGACCCTCTGCACATCTACAGTATGAATAAAATACCCATATCAATAAACACTCGTTCCTTACCTTTGCGGCTATGTGCTATGGTAACGAAGCAGCATGAATGTATTTTTAATAATATTGTACAGTGAGCAGGGGGTTCCCTGAGCCACAAATCAAAGCTCAGGGGACCCCCTGCTCCTGCACAATATTATTAAAATACAGAAATGCTGCTTCATTACCATAGCTGATAGCCGCAAAGGCAATGAAGGGTTAAGGCAGAATAACATGTTTATTGGGGACATTTGCCCCCAATAAACATTGCAATAAACAACATACAGTACACACCCTGTGTATTTAAAATACATAAACAACAATAAATACATTAAATACATATTTTTAACATAACTGTTCCCTTTGGTTATAACCCCACCTCCTTGACTGTAATCTGTGTAAGACCCCCTCCCCCTAATGTGTCTGTTAAATCTCCCTGCCTTGACTGTAATCTGTGTAAGGCCCCCTCCCCCTAATGTGTCTGTTAAATCTCCCTGCCTTGACTGTAATCTGTGTAAAGCCCCCTACCCCTAATGTGCCTGGTAAATCTCCCTGCCTGTGTTCCTGTGAGTGCAGTTTATGTAAATGTGAGGAGGGGGAAGGGGATCCCAATGTGCATACAGTATAATGCAGCGCCTCACTGCCAATGGCCCACCCCGTGAGCCCTAACCACCCTTACCCACTACCCACAAGGGAGGACTACTCACATACCGTTGGGGAAAATACCCCCCCCACCCCCAGTACCCACAATAAAAACAATACACAGCCCCACAATAAGCATCATTATATTTATTAAATACATTACCCACCCCCTGTGCCCCCCCATAAATACAAGATTTATCCTTTTACAAACAAGGTTCATTACACAGCCCCACGCGAGTCCCCGGTGGGCTGGCGGGGCACCTGACAGACCTACAGGGTACCAGCAGCCCTTTTCAAACAGGTTCTGGAGGCCTGCTGGGAGGTCCCGCCAGCACCATGGCCCCCAGGTGGTCTCCTTGGGTCAACGTAGGCCACAATTGGGTCCCCACTGTAGGCCCAAAGATGTCTGGGAGCCCCGGGTCATACCCACAGGTGTCTGCGGGGCCTCAGGTGGTTCCCACGGGGGTCTGGGGAACTCACGAGTGCTCACTACGGGTCCGCGGTGCCCCCATAGAAGTGGGACCACACATCTTCATCCCCACACCTATGGGTCAGCGGTGCCCCCACAAATGTGAGGCCACCGCTTCATCCCTGTATGTGTCACCCATGGAACCACCAGCCTGATACCCGTGAGATACCCGAGGAGACCCGCAGGTGTTCTCCAGAGGTCCCACGCAGAACCACGGAACAAACCCTGAATGTAAAAAAAAATAAACCTGGCCTATACATTCAATACATACCTCCCCCCAACACCTACAGTACAATAATGTGCAAAATAACTATTATCCAGATATGGATAATAGATTAATTGCCCATTATTAAAAACATTAACTAGCATATTCAAATAAAAAAAGTACTACTGACCTCATCAATAAGAAGTCTCCGTCGCCAGCAACATCCTTGTCTTGCCCACAAAATACATAGCAAATACAAAGCCAATACATTGCAAGTACATTCAGATATCAATTAACCCCTTAAACACCTTATCGGATTATAACCACAAAGGTAATTAAGGGGTTAAGCTACACTGGCCCGATACCCACCCTTCACCCATGAATTTGTACAGTGGCTTCATCATGCAACTATATATATATATATATATATATATATATATTTATAAGCTATACGATACCGTTTGAGCGAATATCAGAGGCAGCACTCCAGAAAGTAGTCAAAAAAATTGTATTTAGTGTGACATATAAACCAACGTTTAGGTCCTCCACACGGGACCTTTCTCAAGGTGATGAACAAACAGAGTGAAACATAACACATATATATACCCTAAGTAACCAATACAAACAGGTGCAACACTTGATTTAATATACAACAATCACTTACATGCTGTATACAGGAGCTGCCCATAGAAACCAGGCTGTCAGATGACAGCAAGAACACTGAAGCACTCCTGCCACGTAGGCAGTGCTTACTGCGCATGTGTGTGTACAGAGTTGAAGTTTCAGAGTACTTAGACCCCTGTCACGTGGTGCCGAGCTGGTGGAGGGCGCAACTAGGCAACAAAAAATGTCACTGCGCATGTGTGAGCATTGCGCTATAATAGGGAGAGATTTTTTCATGCAAAACGAATGACTGACCAGCGCGCATGCGCGAGCCGCCTGAAATAAATAAATAATGCGGAGTTGATCGCGATCAACAGCTGATGCGCTGTGGCTGACTCTGGCACGCAATAACAGTTATGGGAGCCCATTTCTTGTGTGTGAGCTGTGTGGAGCCAATCTGTGTCTAAAACAAGTGCTTGTACCTATGTCCCTGATAATATGGAGAGAAATATGTGTAAAGATAAGGGAGCCAATGCGCATGTGCATAACTGGGAAAAATAATTAAATAATAAGCAGAGCATCTCACTGTTAGAGCCTCTGCTCTCTGCTTATAAGAAGGCTAAAGTTGGAACCCGGCAAAGCACAGCTGTAATGAGAGCCATGGTTAAATAGTAAGCTGTATAGCAGCAAGACAATGTCTACAATAGAAAAGTCTGATGCACTGCATCATGTATTAAAAGCTGCCAGCATAAGTTGTATAATAGCATGAGCTAATCTAGGAATGGGCTACCAAAGAAAAGACGTGGGCTAATCCCTGCAAGGTAAACAGTATGAAAAGATGTTGCACCATCACAAAAACACCAATGAAACAGTGCAGTACAGTGATACCCAATACATGTGAACATATAAACTGAGATGGGCTGACTTAATAAAAATACAAATATATCAGTGTATACTGTGTTGGACCAACAGAACAAATGCATAAATAGACAGGTGTGATAATTCATTGCACTACCATGCCCAACATAACCTGAATATCATCCATGGTGGGTACTGTGCTGAATAAGCATGTATAGGCAGTGTAGATAGTAATGGAAATCATAGTATGCATTGACTGTGCAAAGTAATTAGGACCATAGCACAAAGACATTTGCGATGTCCGTAAGATAGATGAGCAATAATTGGTGATGATGACAAATGCAAAGAGTCAATAACTGACAAAAAGGGTCCTGTAAAGTCCAGTAGTAGTATGTGAGGCCGTGATCAATAATGTAAGGCCCAACCAGTGGACTCCCAATCTGAGGGCAAGGAGATATATAAAGCAGTTGAGTCATTGATTGGAAGCACCCAAGTCCCGATAAGGCTCCGTAACTGCCATGATGAATTGTTCACAGAAAACAGCTCAGCGCCAAATCTTCATTTAGTCCGCGTGGACTTAATGTATCCAGTTTGTAGATAGTCCGGGCCTCCAATTGAAGGAGAACTTTATTGCGGTCCCCACCCCTGGGGGACAATGGAACCTGCGCAATTGGCATGCACCGTAAAGTAGCGAGACTGTGCTGTTTTTCTTTAAAATGACGAGCCACCGGTTGTTGTGTGAAGTCTTCCTTGTTGTCAGTGTCTGCCAGGGCCTTCCTGATCACAGACCGATGTAAACTGAGGCGTTCCTTCAGCATCCTTATGGTCTTGCCAATGTAGTAAAGCCCACATGGGCACCGGATGAAATAGACCACGTATTTTGAGTCACAGTTCATGAAGTCCTTGATGTAGATACGATGTCCATGATGTGGATGTGGATAACTTTTGCCAAGCACCATATACTGGCAGTTAACACATCCTCGGCATTTATGCACTCCCACTGGTCTAGTCAGCCAGGACTGTTTCTTGCAATATTTGGAGCGTGGGTCAGCCTGTGTGAGCATGTCTCCCAAATTACGACCTCTGCGATAGCAGAACCGAGGAGGATCCTTAAAATACTGTCCAATTTGCTTGTCTTTGGCTAAAATGTCGATGTGTTGCAAGATGCTGCGTCTGATGAAACCTGACGCTGTTGTATAAGTGCTTTTAATATTGAAGCGGTTATCGCCTGTCTTCTTATCTTGCGGTTTTAGCAAGGTGCTTCTTTGGATGCCTCTTGCCTTTTCTAGTGCCACGGTCACCTCTGCCCGGTCGTAGCCACGTTCCAGGAAATATTCCTTCATATCTTCAAGTGCTGCCTCTAGCCTTGATGGTTCACTGGTAACTCTGATTACCCTTAAAAACTGAGAAAAGGGTAATCCTTGCTTCATTGGTGCTGGATGGTGGCTGGATGCCAGCAGTAGTGTATTTTTATCCGTCAATTTGCGAAAAAGCCTCGTTGCCAAACGTCCATTTTCCTTGTACACAATAGTGTCTAGAAAGGCTACCTCAGTGGTGCTAAAACACAATGTGAAGCGTATGGTGGTGGGTAAATGGTTCAGTGTATCAACAAATGCAAGTAACTCTGCCTCAGTACCAGACCAAACCAAAAACAAATCATCAATGTAGCGGAAAAACTTGACCAGATATTTACTGTATGATGGATTATTGTAAAAATGTTCACATTCATAGGAATCCATGAATAGATTGGCATACGATGGGGCCATGTTTGACCCCATTGCAGTGCCTATAAGCTGCAGATAAAAATCATTTTCAAACTTGAAATAATTTTTATGCAGGATTACATCCATTAATAACAGCAAAAAATCAGGTGGAGGGCCAGCATGTGCAGTAAAGCTCACTAAATGTTCTCTGCTTGCTTCAATACCATCAATGTGATTGATGTTGGAATACAGGCTTGCAACATCCATTGTTGTCAAAATGTATTCATCTGTAATGTTTGTCAAAGTGGCCAATTGATTGATAAAATCAGTGGTGTCTTTAATATATGATTTCATTTTAAAGACCATAGGCTGTAGAAAGAAGTCTACATATTGTGAAAGTGGATGTGTCAATGAGCCACGTGCTGAAATAATTGGCCTTCCAGGAGGTGCTGTGATGGATTTGTGTATTTTTGGAAGAATGTATATGACTGGAATGATTGGATTGGATTGTTTTAGAAATTTGCTTGTCTCTTCAGAGATCCATCTATTTCAGAGCCCAAGATCGATGATAGTATCAATCTCCCTTTTGTAGCTTAGTGTAGGATCTGAAGACAGCAATTTATAATGTGTGGTAACTCCTAATTGATTGCCAATCTCATGTTTGTAATAACTGTAAGGCATAACCACAACACCACCCCCTTTGTCGGCTGATCTAATAATGATGTCAGTATTTGAGCTGAGTGACTTGATGGCCAGATGTTCTTCCCTTGAGAGATTTGAATAGCTGGTTTTGTAATGTTTTAATTTGGCTCTAGTGTCAAACCCCAAATATTTCCTTTGGTGACTTATGGAGTATACTGATGATGTGGCTGGCATATTCACGGGTATCTCGGATACAGTGAGTTTTTCTGATACTGAAATCGCTCAGATCAGGTATACTGATGACATACAAGCTGTGTTTGGACCAGATAAACCATCGGATGTATTCAATGATTTGATAAAATTAAAGAAGAAAGAGGTTGACTTCTATTTGCATGGTGTCACCATCTCTCACTACCACAAAGAAGGTCTTATCCCTAGGGGCTTCCGCATCAATAATCAACCAACTATTGGCAGGGGGGACCCCAATTTCTGCAAAAAGTGGATAGGGATTTTAAACAAATGCTCTTTTGACTTAATGATTTTAGTCATTGAGCAGTCAAGTAAGGAGCTGACAAAGATCAAAAGTAATATAGAAACAATTACTAAAGAATATGGTGGCACATTAGATACTGACACATCTACTGATTGGCAGGACAAAATTGAGAATACTATTGATGCATATAGAGAAAATCTGATAAAGTATAAAAGAGAAAAGCTTAAAATTGTCAAGGCTGATAATTCTGACAGACGTGGGTATAGATGGCTGCTTGGGATTAATGAGCCAAACCAGACCAAAAACAAACCTAGGAGGTTTTTTTCTAGACACAAGAAAACCACGGCCACTAGTGGCACATGTAACACTAGTGACACAGATCAATCAGACGGTGCAGACGGTGCAGCAGCAGGCCCTCTGTCTTTTTTAGGACAAGGCAAACCGCCACCCCACCCTATTCCCAAAACAGGCACAAAACCAGGAGGGGCGGACACAGGCACAAGGTATCCGTTACGGCAAACAACGTCCAGAGGTCCGAACAAGCACGCAGCGTAGAGTGTGTAGTGTTCAACATGTCTGAGTATCTTCTCAAACCTGCTGAACTTAGCCTTCTCAACAAAGGCCTTACATTTGTACCCACATATAAACAAGATCCTTTTTCTTGGGAAGTCGATCTATACCGTCTTAATAGACAATTAAAATTAAAAGTTTTTTTCAGTAAAATACCAGCAGGTCCTACAGAGAGTGACACAAGCAATCAGTTGCACAAATTCAAACCATGCAGTACCTTTGATCCCCAGACACATAACCACAGCATTCACACTTTCATGCACCTAGTGGGGCTTGACACTAGAGCCAAATTAAAACATTACAAAACCAGCTATTCAAATCTCTCAAGGGAAGAACATCTGGCCATCAAGTCACTCAGCTCAAATACTGACATCATTATTAGATCAGCCGACAAAGGGGGTGGTGTTGTGGTTATGCCTTACAGTTATGACAAACATGAGATTGGCAATCAATTAGGCGTTACCACACATTATAAATTGCTGTCTTCAGATCCTACACTAAGCTACAAAAGGGAGATTGATACTATCATCGATCTTGGGCTCTCAAATAGATGGATCTCTGAAGAGACAAGCAAATTTCTAAAACAATCCAATCCAATCATTCCAGTCATATACATTCTTCCAAAAATACACAAATCCATCACAGCACCTCCTGGAAGGCCGATTATTTCAGCACGTGGCTCATTGACACATCCACTTTCACAATATGTAGACTTCTTTCTACAGCCTATGGTCTTTAAAATGAAATCATATATTAAAGACACCACTGATTTCATCAAGCAATTGGCCACTTTGACAAACATTACAGATGAATACATTTTGGCAACAATGGATGTTGCAAGCCTGTATTCCAACATCAATCACATTGATGGTATTGAAGCAAGCAGAGAACATTTAGTGAGCTTTACTGCACATGCTGGCCCTCCACCTGATTTTTTGCTGTTATTAATGGATGTAATCCTGCATAAAATTTATTTCAAGTTTGAAAATGATTTTTATCTGCAGCTTATAGGCACTGCAATGGGGTCAAACATGGCCCCATCGTATGCCAATCTATTCATGGATTCCTATGAATGTGAACATTTTTACAATAATCCATCATACAGTAAATATCTGGTCAAGTTTTTCCGCTACATTGATGATTTGTTTTTGGTTTGGTTTGGTACTGAGACAGAGTTACTTGCATTTGTTGATACACTGAACCATTTACCCACCACCATACGCTTCACATTGTGTTTTAGCACCACTGAGGTAGCCTTTCTAGACACTATTGTGTACAAGGAAAATGGACGTTTGGCAACGAGGCTTTTTCGCAAATTGACGGATAAAAATACACTACTGCTGGCATCCAGCCACCATCCAGCACCAATGAAGCAAGGATTACCCTTTTCTCAGTTTTTAAGGGTAATCAGAGTTACCAGTGAACCATCAAGGCTAGAGGCAGCACTTGAAGATATGAAGGAATCTTTCCTGGAACGTGGCTACGACCGGGCAGAGGTGACCGTGGCACTAGAAAAGGCAAGAGGCATCCAAAGAAGCACCTTGCTAAAACCGCAAGATAAGAAGACAGGCGATAACCGCTTCAATATTAAAAGCACTTATACAACAGCGTCAGGGTTCATCAGACACAGCATCTTGCAACACATCGACATTTTAGCCAAAGACAAGCAAATTGGACAGTATTTTAAGGATCCTCCTCGGTTCTGCTATCGCAGAGGTCGTAATTTGGGAGACATGCTCACACAGGCTGACCCACGCTCCAAATATTGCAAGAAACAGTCCTGGCTGACTAGACCAGTGGGAGTGCATAAATGCCGAGGATGTGTTAACTGCCAGTATATGGTGCTTGGCAAAAGTTATCCACATCCACATCATGGACATCGTATCTACATCAAGGACTTCATGAACTGTGACTCAAAATACGTGGTCTATTTCATCCGGTGCCCATGTGGGCTTTACTACATTGGCAAGACCATAAGGATGCTGAAGGAACGCCTCAGTTTACATCGGTCTGTGATCAGGAAGGCCCTGGCAGACACTGACAACAAGGAAGACTTCACACAACAACCAGTGGCTCGTCATTTTAAAGAAAAACAGCACAGTCTCGCTACTTTACGGTGCATGCCAATTGCGCAGGTTCCATTGTCCCCCAGGTGTGGGGACCGCAATAAAGTTCTCCTTCAATTGGAGGCCCGGACTATCTACAAACTGGATACATTAAGTCCACGCGGACTAAATGAAGATTTGGCGCTGAGCTGTTTTCTGTGAACAATTCATCATGGCAGTTACGGAGCCTTATCGGGACTTGGGTGCTTCCAATCAATGACTCAACTGCTTTATATATCACCTTGCCCTCAGATTGGGAGTCCACTGGTCGGGCCTTATATTATTGATCACGGCCTCACATACTACTACTAGACTTTACAGGACTCTTTTTGTCAGATATTGACTCTTTGCATTGATCATCATCACCAATTATTGCTCATCTATCTTACGGACATCGCAAATGTCTTTGTGCTATGGTCCTAATTACTTTGCACAGTCAATGCATACTATGATTGCCATTACTATCTACACTGCCTATACATGCTTATTCAGCACAGTACCCACCATGGATGATATTCAGGTTATGTTGGGCATGGTAGTGCAATGAATTATCACACCTGTCTATTTATGCATTTGTTCTGTTGGTCCAACACAGTATACACTGATATATTTGTATTTTTATTAAGTCAGCCCATTTCAGTTTATATGTTCACATGTATTGGGTATCACTGTACTGCACTGTTTCATTGGTGTTTTTGTGATGGTGCAACATCTTTTCATATTGTTTACCTTGCAGGGATTAGCCCACGTCTTTTCTTTGATAGCCCATTCCTAGATTAGCTCATGCTATTATACAACTTATGCTGGCAGCTGTTAATACATGATGCAGTGCATCAGACTTTTCTATTGTAGACATTGTCTTGCTGCTATACAGCTTACTATTTAACCATGGGCTCTCATTACAGCTGTGCTTTGCCGGGTTCCAACTTTAGCCTTCTTATATGCAGATAGCAGAGGCTCTAACAGTGAGATGCTCCGCTTATTATTTAATTATTTTTCCCAGTTATGCACATGCGCATTGGCTCCCTTATCTTTACACATATTTCTCTCCATATTATCTATTACATAGGTACAAGCACTTGTTTTAGACACAGATTGGCTCCACACAGCTCACACACAAGCAATGGGCTCCCATAACTGTTATTGCGTGCCAGAGTCAGCCACAGCGCATCAGCTGTTGATCGCGATCAACTCCGCATTATTTATTTATTTCAGGCGGCTCGCGCATGCGCGCTGGTCAGTCATTCGTTTTGCATGACAAAATCTCTCCCTACTATAGCGCAATGCTCACACATGCGCAGTGACATTTTTTGTTGCCTAGTTGCGCCCTCCACCAGCTCGGCACCACGTGACAGGGGTCTAAGTACTCTGAAACTTCAACTCTGTACACACACATGCGCAGTAAGCACTGCCTACGTGGCAGGAGTGCTTCAGTGTTCTTGCTGTCATCTGACAGCCTGGTTTCTATGGGCAGCTCCTGTATACAGCATGTAAGTGATTGTTATATTAAATCATGTGTTGCACCTGTTTGTATTGGTTACTTAGGGTATATATAAGTGTTATGTTTCACTCTGTTTGTTCATCACCTTGAGAAAGGTCCCATGTGGAGGACCGAAACGTTGGTTTATATGTCACACTAAATACAATTTTTTTGACTACTTTCTGGAGTGCTGCCTCTGATATTCGCTCAAACGGTATCGTATAGCTTATTTGATTTATATAGGATTTGCACCCACCAATATCTACCTGACGGAGTGCCTTGTTCTCATTTATTCACTATATATATATAATACAGCAGCGGCAGCTCTTATTCGAGCAAATGCCGCTGGCTGTATGAGGCTGGGAAGCGGGTAGCCGCGGCGCGTGGCGGCGCACTGTGACGTCACGGTCACAAGCGCGCCCGGCTTCCCCGTCTTCCCCGGCTTCCCCAGGCTTCCCCGACACCCCTGGAGTTCAAATCTAGGTAAGCGGGGGTGCGGGGAAGCAGAGGGGCAGAGTAGAAGCCGGGTTCGGGGTGTCTTTGGGGGGGTAATTGCGCGCGATGTGGAGGGGGGGTGCGTGGGGGAAACGCGGCGGCGCGCGTTTCTGACTGGCGGCAGCTGGGGTAGATCCCGGCATGCCGCCGGCATTTACTTTAATAAAGTATGTCGCTACTGTATATACACAGAGAGAGAGAGATATATATATACAGTATATACACACACATGATGAACCAATATACAAATAAATGTAGAAGGGTTATCAAAACCATACTGTACTACAAATAACACTTCTCCATACAGACACACTAAATTAAAATGAATTTCCTTTAATAATCCTAACTGATTTTACAATCTAAATCATCAAATGCCAATGAAAAACCTCACATTCCAATCAATACATTGCATTTATATTGTATATATGATGCATAAAATCTATGCACCATATACATTCTGCAAATGAATGTTAACAATATCATTGCAAGCAAAATACAAATACCTCCAAACAAGTAAACTATTTTAACCAATCAAGTAAACAAAAATCAATTAGCATTCATTATTTACATCCCTAAATAATTGACAGTCCATCCTGAACAATTAAACAATTAACTAATTCAAGCCTGGAGCAGTATTGGTATGTGGGTAGGCCTCCCTTGTGGGTAGTGGGTGAGGGTGTTTAGGCCTCACGGGGTGGGCCATTGGCAGTGAGGCGCTGCATTATACTGTATGCACATCGGTATCCCCCTCCCCCTCCCCACATTTACATAAACTGCACTCACAGGAACACAGGCAGGGAGATTTACCAGACACATTAGGGGGAGGGGGCCTTACAGAGATTACAGTCAAGGCAGGGAGATTTAACAGACACATTAGGGGGAGGGGGCCTTACACAGATTACAGTCAAGGCAGGGAAATTTAACAGACACATTAGGGGGAGGGGGCCTTACACAGATTACAGTCAAGGATGTGGGGTTATAACCAAAAGGGAATAGTTATGTTAAAAATATGTATTTACTGCACCGACACACTTTATTCGAGCAAATACCCGGTATGTACCTGGCAGATACCTGGAATGCGCCGCTCCTCACCTCTGACAAGCCCCGTTGCATTTGCCTTCCCAGCCTGGGTTCATGCCTGGCTGATGGGCGGCTGATCTGTTAAATGATAATGATTAGGATTTAATAGGCTGCAATGCTTCGCGTGTCTACCAGATGGCATAAATTCATGAATTGTAATGCAGTATATATATATGTACTGTGCAGTATTGCAGCCAACGGGAATAAAATGCTTCAATCCCTGCCGGAAAATAACTCAATGCACTCGGGCAGAAAACAGTCACAAACCTCAATACACCCGGGTATACCCGTATTCGTGGGACTAGCCGAGCTCGAATAAAGTGTGTCGCCAGTGTAATGTATTTATTGTTGTTTATGTATTTTAAATACACGGGATGTGTACTGTATGTTGTTTATTGCAATGTTTATTGGGGGCAAATGTCCCCAATAAACATGTTATTCTGCCTTAACCCTTCATTGCCTTTGCGGCTATCAGCTATGGTAATGAAGCAGCATTTCTGTATTTTAATAATATTGTGCAGGAGCAGGGGGTCCCCTGAGCTTTGATTTGTGGCTCAGGGAACCCCCTGCTCACTCTACAATATTATTAAAAATACATTCATGCTGCTTCGTTACCATAGCACATAGCCGCAAAGGTAAGGAACGAGTGTTTATTGATATGGGTGTTTTATTCATACTGTAGATGTGCAGAGGGTCTCCGGAGCGGAACCGCTTTGGTTTTAGGTCCGGGGACCCCCTGCTTCCCGAGATACGGGCCCCTTTATGGGGTGCCGGTATTCCTCTGCTTTGTTTACATTCCGCGGTCACGTGATCGGGACCTTGAAATGCAGAGGGATACCGGCACCCCATAAAGGGGCCTGCATCTCGGGAAGCAGGGGGTCCCCGGACCTGAAACCAATGCGGTTCAGCTCCGGAGACCCCCTGCACATCTCACTATGAATAAAAATGTATTTTAAATAATTTTTAATGTGCCGATGTTTGCGCAGAGAGAGCAGCGGATCTCTCTCTGCTGCAAACACATCTCGCCCCCGCCGGCCTATAGTATCATTGATGTGCATATACAGTACAGTATGTGTACTGTATGTTAGGGGTTATAGGGGTTGTTGTTATACAGTATATATATATATATATATATATATATATATATATATACTGCATTACAATTCATGAATTTCTGCCATCTGGCGGACACGCGAAGCATTGCAGCCTATTAAATCCTGAACCATTATCAATTAACACATCAACTGCGCGTCAGCCGGGCATGACCCGTGGCTGGGAAAGCAAAAGGAACGCGGCAAGCTCCGGGTGAACAGCGTCGCATTCCAGGAACAAGCCAGGGAAAAAACGGTGATTTGTTAGAATAAAGTCTGCCACAGCAGTATATGTTGTTGGTGGAGAACTCAGAAAACCAGCACACCACCCAACGCTTGCGCTAATGGCAAACATCACAATTTTACAACTTGCAAACAACTACTCAAATTTCGACGCATACTGTTATTCTCTTTAGCAGGTGATTTTAAACTTAACCCAGGCCCACCCTTTTCAACGCTGTCTCATCCATCTGAGAATACCCCCTTCAAATTCCAAAAAGGTCTATCTGTCGCCCATATAAATATCTGTAGCCTGCTACCCAAACTGGATGAACTAAGGGCATGGTGCCTTATGCATAAACCCAAAGCCATCGTTCTCACAAAATCATGGCTAACCCCTGAAACCATTGATGCAAATATCGCCATTGAGGTATACTCCATTTCTAGGAAAGATAGGTCAAAGAGAGGAGGAGGTATGTTATTTTATATTGCAGAAACCTTACAATTTACATTGTTAAATTGCCCCCCAAGCCCACCCTGTTTTGAAAACATAGTTGGCAAAATCTGCCTCCGTTTTTCTAAGCCCGTCCTGAATACTGGCATCTACTGCCACCCTAAAGACCCTCTAAAGTCCCTGACTGATATCACCCAGTTTCTTGGCTCCATTTCCTCTCTGAATATGAGGAGTGAGCTGCTAGTTCTTGGAGATTCCAACTACAATTTGCTCAACCCTAAAAAACACAAAATTCAGATACAAATCAAGTCACTTAACCTAATGCAACTAATTTCCCAACCCACACGGACAAACCTGAAATCACACAACCACTCCTTGCTGGACTGGATTCTCTCCTCAAATCCCAACAGAATCCAATCCGCTGGCATCCTTCCTGACATTTTCAGTGACCATGCAATAGTGTACTGTGTAAGGAAAATGAAATCACGCCAATCAAGCCCTAAAGTTCTCCTCACTAGAACATGTAGAAACTTGAACCCACAACAGTTTCTAGCTTGCCTTACCAACTGCCCTTGGTACAGAATCAACATAATTCCCAGCCCTGATTCGGCTCTCGACTATTTCCAATCCGAGTTCTCTGTGATACCCATTACCCACTGTGCAGAATAAGAGTACCTTCCGTGGGTTACAACTGACCTTATAGCACTCAGGGATGCCTTGTGGAAAAGCTACAAAGTAACTAGCACTACCAAGGATCTTAATAACTACAGATGCATGTGGAATATGTGCACAAGGCAAACAAGACATGCAAATATTATAAAGGTGCAAGGCAAGACATACAAAAGAACAATATTACTCTGACAATCATAGCAAAAATACATCAAACCTATCTAACTTCTGTAAGGTTATCCACAATATATACCAGCCTTCTAGCCATCAACAACCAAGTAATATCACTAAGGAGGATATTACTCTGACAAATACCACTAACATTGCAAATGCATTCAATGATTACTTTGTGGGGTGTGCTATTAACTTTTTAGCGAAACGCAACCCAAACCACAAACATGAAACTCATTCTGAGAGTACCCTTATAGCCCTACCCTCCCCCAACACTGCTCCCAATTTTAAATTTGTCCAAGTATCTGAAGAGGAGGTTACACAAGTACCCCTCAAATTAAAACTAAGCAGCCAATGTGGACCTGATTTACTGTAATCTAAGTTCCTAAGACTTGGTGCCCCAGCCATTGCCAAACCAATTCTTTCCATTGTCAACTATATTCTGTGCGCAGGCCATATCCCTAAGACCTGGAAAACTTCCAGAGTTGTCTCAATCCTCAAAAGAGGGGACAAAAACACTGTCTCAAACTACAGGCTAATCTCTCTTCTCCCAATACTATACAAAGTCATACGACAAAGACAGGACATGAAGTCCAATCATGGTGCAACAGAAATATTCCGCAGGTATTTCATATAATAAGTCCCATAGGTAACGGACATCAATAGTCTTGATCCTGGTATATAAATCTAAACGAAACTGCTCCAGAAAAAATGACATGTGTTGTCATCCAAATCTATAGTTCATGAACACGTGACCGCCAATAATGATGGCTTAAATCCTAGAGTGGGATTTATAGGGGGCTAGGGGGACACAAATACCAATGGCAGACGGTCCCCTTTTAGCCAACCACACTCAGATAAGGTCACAGAACATATAGATGACACAGTCAGAAGCCAGCCAAGTAATACCACAGTACACTCACTGTTTGTATGGAGTGAGACCGAACAGCAGGAACTCCGTATAAGCGTGCATCCAACTTGATTGAAGATCAGGAAAAAACAGCCTCTGGGGAGGGAAGTGGAGCACAGCGCAGGGACAAATAGCAGGAACCAGCACACCATAGGTTAAAAGACTACTTTATTGAGCGACAAGGGGAGACACCATAAAAGGAGCAACCACCCACCCCCTAAGGGCTTAGCCAGAAACGCGTCAAAGTGGGTGGTTGCTCCTTTTATGGTGTCTCCCCTTGTCGCTCAATAAAGTAGTTTTTTAACCTATGGTGTGCTGGTTCCTGCTATTTGTCCCTGCGCTGTGCTTCACTTCCCTCCCCAGAGGCTGTTTTTTCCTATACAAAGTAATGGAAAAATGTGTTCACTCCCAATTAAGCGATTACTATATCAAGACAAATTTCCCTAGCCAATTCCAATCTGGCTTTCGCCCCAAACACTCCATGGTAACTACCCTGCTAAAAATTTGCAATGAGATCCAGTGTGGGATGGAACTGTCATCCCCCAAACCAACGGACTATGTGAGAGGTTCAATGGTACCCTGAAGCAGATGCTTTGTGCGTTTATAGAGGTGGAGGGGAAAGACTGGGAGATTAACCTGCAGCACTTGCTTTTTGCATACCGAGAGGTACCGCAAGAATCTAAGGACATTTCTCCCTTCGAGCTGCTATATGGGCACAGGGTAATGGGACCTCTCGACATATTCCGTGAGGGATGGGAAGGGGAGACTACCAATACTGATACTTCTGTGCTTCAGTATGTGGTAAATCTCAGAGATCGGTTAGAGATGCTCATGGGTTGGCACAGGACAACCTCAGGGGTGCTCAAACCAAGCAGAAGACTTGGTATGATCAGAATGCCCATAGTAGATCATTCATCCCAGGAGAGCAAGTACTTGTTCTAAAGCCCACTAGGGAGAACAAATTAATGGCTGCCTGGTCTGGACCATACACGTTCTCAGAAAGATGAATGAGTGCAACTATGTTGTACAGTTAGATGGAGAGACAGGTAGAACTAGGACATATCATATTAACATGCTCAAGGAGTACTTTGCACCGAGTGAGGCATCAGTGCTGGATATCTGTAGCCCACTGATAGGGGACCCGGCAAGCAATGCTCTGCCAGACCTCCTGGGGAGGCTAGGCAGGGGGGTACAGTGGAGCAGGTTGAGATAGGGTCCCAGTTGAGTAGCTAGCAGAGAGCAGAGGCTAGGGCTATGTTAGAGCAGCCTAGGGTTCTGTTCTCGGACAAGCCAGGCAGGATGCATATTATAAAGGGTGATCTGCGTCCTCTGCATAAGCATGCCTACCGGGTATCTGCAGAGGTGAAGGGGGAGAGGGAGGTAGAAGGGATGCTGGCCCTAGGGGTAATTTTACCATCCCAGAGCCCTTGGGCTTGTCCGGTAGTCCTCGTACCTAAGAAGAATGGGACCACCAACTTCTATGTGGACTACTGGCAGTTCATTGCAGGGACAGTTTCAGATGCTTATCCCATGCCGCACATGGATGAGTTACTAAATGAACTCGCGGGGGCAAAGTATCTGACGACCATCGATTTAAGTAAAGGGTACTGACAGATACCCCTGACCCAGGAGGCTATGGAGAAGTCAGCTTTCATCACTCCGAATGGCCTCTATGAGTTCTTAGTGATGCCATTCGGGATGAAGAATGCACCGGCTACCTTCCAACACCTTGTCAATAGGTTGTTAGAAGGGATGCAGAGTTACGCAACGGCATACATGGATGATATTGCTATCTTTAGTAATTCATGGGATTCTCATCTAGTACATGTTGCAGTAGTTCTAGCCAGCATTAGTACAAGAGAAAAACAGAGAATGAACCCTGAGTAGCTGATGCTACAAACTCAGCAGGTATGTATAGTCCATAGATTTCAGAATTGATCACCGCAGCAACCGGATAAATGCCACTAAGTCCATAAAACAACCTCCATAGAAAAGAGAATTATACCTGGATGGGGGGCTGTATAGCATAACTGGTAGAGATACAAAGGAGCCCATCAGAGAAGTGGCCCAAGGTAAATCAAAGATCCAGCAACTGCTAGCCTCAGCTGCATCCGGTGTTTCGGAGGATCGATCAGCTGGCCAGTGTCACGTCATTACAGATGAAAAACTGCCGGGTGTTGCTGAAAGGAAACTGCGTGGTGCTTCTAATTGCTGGTACTGGTGGCGTGCTCCTGCCCGTATGAAGTACAAGGGAAATGGGAGAACTCGGCGGTCACTGCTCTTCTGAAAAAACTCCAACCAAGCGCATAAAAATAAAAGCCTTATTAAATAAAAAGAAAAGACATCCACAGGGACTGTGAACACTCTGACGCGTTTCGTTCTATGGTAAGGACTTTATCAAAGAGTAAAACCCTTCTCACATACTACCCCCTAAATAGGCAGTGCTGTGAATCTATTGGATAAGATTATCACGTGAGTTAAACACACACCTATAGCTGTAACTACAGAGACAGAAAGAAATCACAACTTGGATTCAAACAGCACGCTAGCAGAGAGGATACTTAAACATACAATGGAAACACAATAATAAAAAAAACATAAAAATAACAGACTGTATGCAATTAAGGATACCAAACAAAATAATAATGAATGGCAAATAATCCAAATTAACCCATGAAGAATAAATGTAAACAGCAATTGCTGTACAAAGTATTGATCCGTATATATATAAAAAATATACATAAATAGTATATGATAATAATTAATTGAATTAATCATAAAACTAATATTAATGAACGCTGAACAGAATCACTTCTTGAAAAAGGAATAAATAGCAGAAAATAGCAGAAAATATGTGCGGTAATGAACCTATATTTTCAACACTCTTCATAAGGGAGAAAATTAAACAGTTAAAAAATGCTTAAGCTCCCAGTCTAGATTAATTCCTGAGGGATGAAGAGTGTTCAACGTATAGATCCAGAACATTTCCTGTTTATTACAGTAAGTCTGTTTTCCCTGTCTCCACCTCTCGGATGGCAAGGTATATGTTCTATAGCAGAGTATGAAAAATGAGATATGCCCCCCTTAGGGCATAAACTAAAGTGTCTAGACACTGGATGTGTTTCATCATATCTTTTAATAAGTCGCACATGTTCTGCTATTCTGGTTTTTAAAGGTCTGGTGGTTCGACACACATATTTTTTATCGCAGCCACAACTCAGCATTTATATCACAAAACTGGTATTACAGTTTAGAAAACTGTTAATGTGGTATTTACTCTTATCTGAATTGTACATAATAAACTTGGTGGCGTGAACATAACGACACATAGAACAATGGCCACAAGCAAAAAAGCCTTTAGGTATACCTCGTATCTGGGGGTAACTAGAGCGAGAGTCAAAGAGGCTGGGTGACAAATGTGACGCTAGAGTCTTAGATTTGCAATAAGTAAATCTCGGTCCACATTGAACAATTTTGGAAATATCTTTGTCCAATGACAAAGTCTGCCAATGTTTATTGACTATGTCACAAATAGACTGTGATTGTCTATTGTACATCGTCACAAACAGAGGACACATGAAATTATCATAGGAGAGAGAATTCAATTTAGTTGCATTATGCCAAGGTTTCTTTTTTCTAAGAAGAGTAGTTCTATAAAGAGAATCCGCATGATCAAAAGCTATTAGAATGGCCTCATTGGTATAACCCCTGGCCTTGAACCTGGCTGACATTTCTTTGGACTGATGAAGAAAAGTATCACTGTCAGAACATAATCTATTTATTCCTTTTTTGAAGAAGTGATTCTGTTCAGCGTTCATTAATATTAGTTTTATGATTAATTCAATTAATTATTATCATATGCTATTTATGTATATTTTTTATATATATATACGGATCAATACTTTGTACTGCAACCCCTGTTTACATTTATTCTTCATGGGTTAATTTGGATTATTTGCCATTCATTATTATTATATATATATTTGTTTAAAGGTTGCGGTTACAGTATTTTTCTTTTCTCTAGACATCACAGAGTCTTTGTTTTAACCTTTTTTTGTTTATTTTGCTTAGTATCCTTAATTGCATGCAGTCTGTTATTTTTATGTTACATTGTGTTTCCATTGTATGTTTAAGTATCCTCTCTGCTAGCGTGCTGTTTGAATCCAAGTTGTGATTTCTTTCTGTCTCTGTAGTTACAGCTACAGGTGTGTGTTTAACTCACGTGATAATCTTATCCAATAGATTCACAGCACTGCCTATTTAGGGAGTAGTATGTGAGAAGGGTTTTACTCTTTGATAAAGTCCTTACCATAGGACGAAATGCGTTAGAGTGTTCACAGTCCCTGTGGATGTCTTTTCTTTTGATTTAATAAAGCTTTTATTTTTATGCGCTTGGTTGGAGTTTTTTCAGAAGAGCAGTGACCGCCGAGTTCTCCCATTTCCCTAGCCAGAATTAGGGAAGCAGGGCATACCTTGAAACCCACTAAGTGTTTAGGAATGGCTGAGGTGTTGTACCTAGGGCACAGGGTGGGTGTAGGGCATCTGAAGCCTGAACCAGCTAAGGTTGAGGCAATAGTGCAGTGGCCCATCCCCAAGACTAAGAAGCAGGTTATGGCTTTCCTAGGCACCGCTGGCTATTACAGAATGTTTTTTTCCTAGTACAGTGCTGTGGCTAAACCCCTGACTGACTAGACACAGAAGCGACTCTCAGTTTTGGTTGTCTGGTCTCCAGCCTGTGAAATTGCATTTCAGGCATTGAAGACCGCATTGGCCAGTGCCCCTATTCCAGCTCCACCAGACTACTCTAAAAAGTTTACGTTGCAGACCGATGCCTCTGACTTTGATATCAGTGCTGTGCTCAGCCAAGTGGGGGAGTGTAAGGAATTGGGGAGCACATCCCCCGTGGTGCGCTTCCTCCTTACCTGATGCTTTGCTTACTCCAGCGCAATTTATAGAGCGCAGGCACTCACGGAGGGCTTTCAATGCTTCCACAGAGATTGGCTCCGTCCCCACGCTCACGTGATGCGCGTGCACCACTCCCCAGCTGCGTGTCAACACTCCTGATTTCTCTCACCTGTCTCCTGCACCTCACAGCCTATCCCTGTCTCTGCAGTAGCTGCTCCTCCGCTCCACCCCCCGGTCTCATTGGCCTCTGGTTTACATATATGCTCAGCTCTCTCACTCCTTCTTTGGCTGAGCATAGTTCAGTGTAGCCGTGCTGTTTGCACGCCCCTGTTCCTGCTGTATTGCCTTGCATTGCCTTACTTGTCTCTGTGTTTTATCTCCTGTGTACCGATCTGGCTAGACCTTGGACCCTTCTCTGGATATCAACCCCGGCTTGCATACGAACAACGGCAATCCTACTGGCTCCAATCCTTTGACCACGGCACCCGGCAACCGACTACTCTCCCAGCTCCAACCTCTGACCTCGGCAAATATGAAGACCATTCTACTCTCTCTAACCCTGGCCAGGCAAACCTTGACAATCCACTCTCTAGACGTGCCTCAACTGCTGTGGGTGGCGTGATCTATACTCTCCCACCTCAGTACCGTTGTCACACCTTGTTTGTGGTGAGCGCAAGCATTACAGTATGCTCAGCCCAACTAATATGGACCCCACTGAGGTGGGCCAAGCCCTGTCTGCCATTGGTGATCGTTTTCACCAATTGGCGACTCAAGTCGCACCCTTGACTCAAAGTTTTTCAACTTTTTCTCTGCACAATCACAGTCTAGAATCCTCAGACCTGCAACTGTTTATTCACCTACTCCAGAGCAGACCCTTTCTGCTGAGCCACGCCTCCCTACTCCCAACCGCTATGCTGGCGATCCCCATGGGTGTAGAGGTTTTCTTAATTAGTGCGCAATTCAATTTGAACTAACTCCTTCTCGTTTCTCCTCTACAAGTTCCAAGGTGGCATATATTATCTCTCTTCTGACCGGTGACGCTCTGGCATGGGCATCTCCCATCTGGGAACAAAGACCAGATCTTACCCAGGATTTTGCATGCTTCACAAAGGAATTCAAACAGGTCGTTGATACCCCGAGCCGTAAGGTCACCGCAGCATCTTCCTTGTTTCATCTCTCTCAGGTGCATCAGCCAGTTGCAAGGTATGCTCTCGAGTTCCGGCCCATCGCAGCAGAGACAGGCTGGAATAATGAAGCCTTGTCGGCAGCCTTCTGGCAGGGTTTATCTAAGTCCCTCATGGACGAGCTGGCCGCGTAGGAACAACCCACCGAGTTAGAAGACCTTATCGTGGTGTGTATTTGGGTCGACCAGCATCTCCAGGAAAGGAAAGCCGAACGCTGTCGCTCTCGGCCTCCCCCAGCAGAGCCTCTACTTTCAATCTTACCACTACAGATTCCTTGGCTCCAGATGATCCTGAACCCATGCAACTGGGAGGTCATCGCCTCTCTCCAGAAGGAACTGTCTTTAGAGATATCCCTTTTTCATTGATGCAGCTGATCTCTTCTGCATGTGTTTCCCCTTGGACGCAACTGGGGACAATCTCAGTTGCTTCTATTATTGAGCTGACGGTGCTTAGTCTCTTGTAGAGATGTCAACCATGACAGCTGTCTACTTTACCATCAAGAGTGTGGCCATAAACAGTGGTTACATGCTTGAGACGTGCAAATGCTCACTGGACCATTGTCCATTTGAAAAATGATGGGGTCCTTGCATATCCTCAAATGTCACATTTGAGACCAGAGTACACACTTGAGGGTGGGTCTCTGTGTTTATTTCCAGACTTATTAGTTCATATATGTCTGCTGGATCCGATGGGATCTCATCAGGTTGTGTCAGAGACTTTGGTTCTGTTGGCGATGATGTGCTCTGCAGGTGAGCTGCAGACACTAACCCAGTAGCATTGTCTGCAGAGTTCTGGTCTGTAGGCACATGGTGCCACTGATCTGGGTAAATGGAATGGAGGCGGAGCTGTCCAACTGTTTGTCTTTGAAGAATTCCTTTTAAATCATCTTCAGGAAATCTTTCTCTTCCTTTGATGAACGTGGTGCATCATCTTTTGTCGTCTGGACTCCTGTATATCCTAGGACATTGTCACATTCCTCTGATATAAAGATGTTTTTGTGGTTTTCAGTGGTATGACCTGGCTTCTCTAGGTTGCCCAGCTTTTCTTACAGTTGGATATGGCTAGGATATTGTTTACAGAGGGATGCATGTCCATGTTCCATTATGTTTGTTCTTCGGGCATCAACATAGTCTTATTTGTGCCCTTTGTTAATGCATACATTGCCCTCTATCACCCATCCTAGGTCAAGTCTTTAGGCAAACGGGCCATTACGGGGTTCGCTGCACTGTTCACAGATTTTGTGTACCCTCAGGATGTCCCTGCTGAGCAGTAGTAAAATCTGGGCGTCTTTTTCTAACGGTGGGATGCGATCAGCTATTCCCCTAAAGTGTGGGTGATGTTGTGTCACGTCTGGTGTGAATATCTCACTTCTGTCAACTGCAATCTGATTATATTCTATAAGCGTAGGGAGTGGTATTTTTATTCTACCATCTATGGAACACATGATGTAGCCATTTGCTATTCTCCCTGATGTTTCCATCAGTTCTGTACATGTTCTGAGTATGTAGAAGAAGGCATTGTCATGTGTGTGGAATAAATCAATTGAACTCTAACCTGACTAAGGTCATATTTTGGAGCTGGATCTCCCATCATGTCTTTCTCCACAAACTTCAATGCACTTAGATGTGGCAGATGGTGATAATATTTTCTCTTCTCCTTCCTGCCCACCATGCTTTGTCATGGGGGTAAGGGCATTAAGTTGGTCAGATATAAATGTCTCTGGATGTAAAGCTGCTACATGTTTGTCACTATCGCACTCTGTACATTTGATAGCTTCTTTACAGTCTCTAAACAAATGATTTGTGGAAGCGCAAGATTTAAAACAAACGCCAAGTTCCTTGAGTAGATTCTTGCATTATTCTATGGGCTTCATTCTGAACCCAATAAACTTGTTAAGTGGGTGTGTTTTTTTGGGTATGGGACTTTAAGAGATGTGTGCAGAGGTATGCAAATGGAGACCGTTTAGGGTAAAATTAACATACAGTATGGCTATATTGAGCATGTGCCTTTAAACAGCACAGCAAACACAAATATACAAAAACAGCTAACACCTATCCCTTTGTAAGTGCTAATTTACTTCTCCCAGTCCCTCTCTTACAAGACTGGGAGGCTAGGCCCCTTTCCAGACTACCACCCGAAGTCTAAGTAGTACCTTAAAGCAGCTGGCCCTTCAGATCAGTGGTGTCCAGATGTCTTGGTTTGCTTGAGGGTCCAGCCTGTTGCAGGCTCCTGGATCCTCTGTGTTCAGGAAAAGAGGTCTGGTCCACGTGTGTCTTGATGTCAACACACAGTCCTCCTATGCATTCAAGACCCTCTCTTCACGTCAGCACCCTTGTGTGCTGAGGAAAATCTCTCTCCTGTGTCTCACATGAGGCTAATTTATTTTTTTAATTTGGTGCTTTTAAATAGACCGAAGGTCATTTTTAAAAGAGCACCAATTTTAAAAAATAAGTTAGCCCCGAGTGCTTTTAAAACCCAATCTAAAGACGGGTGGTTAACAAGACCTAAAGGCTTTTTTAAATGCATGAATTATAAGGCCTGTTCATTTGCCTCTACTAATAAAACAGATTTCCAATCAAATAAAACGGACAAAGTTTTTAAAATAAAACACTTAGCTAATTGAAGAACTCATTTTGTTGTCTACCTGTTAGAGTGCCCTTGCGGCCTCCAATATGTAGGCAAAACTATAAGACCTCTCAGGATACGCATCTTTGAGCATGTAGGGAATATTAGGAGGAAATTGTTAACACATATTGTACCGAAACATTTTTTGAAAGCACACAATGCTAACACCGCAGGCTTAACGTATATTGAATGCGTAGATCCTCATTGGAGAGGGGGAGATAGAGACAGGAGACTAATCCAAAGAGAGAGTTACTGTGTGTACAGTATTGGATTTTTAAATTAAAAACTTTGGAACCTGATGGTCTTAATATAGATATAGATATTTCTGCTTTTTTATAATAATTTTTTAATGTTTTTTTATCATAATAAAGGTTTCTGTGAAAGACTGTGTGAGGTACAGAACCCGTAAGTCTTGTGGTGTCTCACAGCGGAGGAACCGCCGGTTCAGCAAATCTTCTGCAGCAGTTCACCACCCTCAGGTTCTATTTACCTCACCAAACGGACACTTTTCTGTGTATTACACACATTGTCCATGCATGAGGCTTTCCTGTGAGTTCCCGTTGCTTCCAGTCTTATGATGTTTGCATGAAAAATACTGTACATCCAAGTATTGCTCTTTGCAAATTTCAACCTATGTGGTTCTGTGATTTGTCTCGGTGTGCCCTATACTAACTATAGGGGTTCAGTGTGATTTATCTTTGTCTATATATATGCTTGCTGCTCTTGACTAGCATTACTGATTGGTGCTGCTAGTCTTTTGCAGTTTTTGGGCTATTGCCATCAATCACTTCTAAAGATTCAGATCTGTATAGGATTGTCTACACAGAGTTGCACTATTATTGTGTGTTTTGTCCTTACGTGCTTTCACTGGTGTACTGCACTCCCTGACTTCCCGACATTGAAAGGGTTAAACATTTATGCAACCCACGAGAGAGACCTAACAACCCACCCTGGAGCAACTACCCCTTTTATCCACCCCATCTACCCACAATAAAATAGGTACTCTGGCTTAACCCCTTAATTGCCATAGCGGCTAGTCGGTAAGGTTAGGAAGCTGCTTTTATTTTATTTTTAAAAGGATAAAGATTATGGCATATCCTTTTAAAAAAAATGGAAAATGTCACATGGTACTTCAACAAATTGGATTGGGGACAATCCGATTGGCTATAGTACCATGTGATGGCAGCCATGTGGTTTTAAGGATGACGTACCTCCCATGGAGATGACATCACATCCTTTAAAAAAAAAAAACAGTCACATGGCACAGCATCCAATTGGATTAAAGCTGTTCCGTCTGACCCTAAAATGTGACGTCACAGGCCTTATTCACCGGCCTTTTCTGTCTCATTTTAGCTTAAGAAGCCGATGAAACAATATCCGTGGTTGGATTACAATGGATTACAAAGAAAGATGACTAAAGAAAGAAGATGCAAGAAAGAATATTGAAGAAAGAAGATTTTACCTGATGCTGAGTATCGCGGAGGATCGTGGAGGATGGGGTCGCAGATGGTGAGCTTCCAGATACACCGGGATTTGGAGGGTGAAGACATCTAAAGGTAAGAAAAATATTGAATGTATGTAATTTTTTGTTTTTCAGGTTTTTTCATTGTAGTTTTACATTTTTATTTTTTTGCTTGCCCATATACTGCTAATGTATTTATCTGTGCTCCTTTAGAGTGTAGATAAATACAGTTACAGTCAATGCATTTTTTGGCAAATGGTTATTTTTAATTAGAGTTACTGCTGCGGCCGAGTTTATTCGAGCATTTGCCCGTTCTCGACCGCAGCAGTAACCTGGCGTGCGCCGAAGCAGCGGAGGAGCGCCCTCCGATCGGGGCACTCTCCCTCCCGCTGCCGGGTCCGCCGGGTCCCCCGGAACCCCCTGCCGCCGTCCCCCACATCGCGGGACACCAGGGCATCCCCCGGCTTGCGGTTTGATAAAGGGCAGACGCCTGAAACGCGTAAGAGATTTTTACTTACCCACTACCATGATGTCGATCATGCAATAAAGGACTTTTATTTACCTTGGTGTATAGCCCCTGCATTTGCTCTGCTGTGCTCCGCTCACCTCTAGCAGGATTTTTCTATTTGTCTACTACCAGCGCGATGCACGCCAAAGGAATAGCCGATATATTCTACCCGTGAGTACCCAGTCCGCTCACCTGCGCTCTGGGGCTTATGTTCCTTGTACCCATACACTTCCTAGGGGGACATTAAACTGTTCTTAGGTAATCAGATATTTTTCACTGATCTTACCGGTAGACACAGGTCCCGCCCGTTTCAGAGAGGAAGGGGTTAACTCTATGGAACACACGGCACTTATGTCTGAGAAGACGGCTTCTACAATTTGTTATTTCTTATGATATATAATATATACCTACCTCTAAAAGGAATACCACATAGCTGAGCACGGTACTGGGGATTTCTTTCCCTATTTTACGATAAGTATCTTGGTAACCAGGGGTTAACAGAGCTGCAGATAAAAGGTTCAGTGCTGGAGAATCCTTTGATTCAAATCTGTAAAAACAAAATAGAGGGTTAAAAAAAATAATAATGAGATGGGGAATTGCTTCTTTATTTCAATCACATACTGTATTAGAATGATCCCATCTGTTTTGTTAATGTCCTTTCCTCACATAAATTATTTTCAATAGGATAACGCCAAATAACATTTTCCTAACTTGCTTTGTCCTTTCTTTCACCTCTTATTCGCTTCACAGTTGCTTGCTGACTGTGTTAAACACCTGGGATCAAACTATAAATACATTTGGGTCTATATTATATAAGTTTAGCTAAATGTATACCTCATTAGATACACTTGCTTACTGAAACTGAAATAAAACCTAATAAAAATTAAGCTATTTCATCAGAAACATTCACCTTGGAGGAAAATAATTTATCTAAAACAAGTCTGCTTTCACATACTTTGAGTTCTAATAATGATAAATGTGTGCAGTAAGTAAACCAGGTGACAAAGTATATACAGTACATGTATTAAAAACTGAAGAGCGATAATTGTTCAACTAACAATGCTAAACTCATAAGAGTGCAGCAGGTTATTGCTAATGTATGAAAAAAAATATTTTGGTCATACATCAATCAATCATGTGCCACAGGAGGGAATTGATTTTTCAGCATCAGAACAACACCAGTTTAACCAGATCGCACGCTGAGGAGGTATATTCCGTGCTTCAACAGATGTAACAGGTCTGTCACCAGCACACCCACATCACCATTGAGAAGGGACATTCTCTAGTGGGTGTTTACTGTTCCTTACTGGGCTATCATCAGCCATATGGACTGTCATTGACATTCACCACTGTTGGCCTTTTTTCCCCATGATATCTTGCTTCCTTGCTCCACATCCCCTTCCATATGTTCTTGCTAATTGCTGCTATCTGCTTGTACTAGACATATTATTGCTTTTTAATCACACCAGTTTACTACTAGTCCTTTTGACTACTCTGGTCATTTAATAAAATTTACACATAATTATTTTCAACCATACGGAACTGGCGCTTCTTTTTCTCCTGTTTTCTGTTTACATTTGGCCAGGCTTGACCACACAGAAGCTTTGCCTATTCCGTACAGACTGACCCTATGCTATAATCAATTGATGCTCACATTATTCACTTGCTGCACTTATTTAATCCTTTTTTCACACTACACATACTGCACCGACACACTTTATTCGAGCAAATACCCGGTATGTACCTGGCAGATACCTGGAATGCGCCGCTCCTCACCTCTGACAAGCCCCGTTGCATTTGCCTTCCCAGCCTGGGTTCATGCCTGGCTGATGGGCGGCTGATCTGTTAAATGATAATGATTAGGATTTAATAGGCTGCAATGCTTCGCGTGTCTACCAGATGGCATAAATTCATGAATTGTAATGCAGTATATATATATATACTGTGCAGTATTGCAGCCAGCAGGAATAAAATGCTTCAATCCCTGCTTGGAAAATACCTCAATGCACTCGGGCAGAAAACAGTCACAAACCTCAATACACCCGGGTATACCCGAATTCGTGGGACTAGCCAAGCTCGAATAAAGTGTGTCGCCAGTGTATACAGAATTAATTTGCACATTTTAACACTACCATTCACTCACTAGCGCTACTAATTGTTTCTGTGTGTGTATATATTGTATTGTATGTCTTTATTTATATAGCGCCATAAATATACATAGCGCTTCACAGTAGTAATACATGTTGTAATCATATAAATAAATAATATAAATAACAGGTCATGGGAATAAGTGCTTCAGACATAAGAGTAACATTAAGGAAGAGGAGTCCCTGCTCCGAGGAGCTTACAATCTAATTGGTAGGTAGGAGAACGTATAGAGACAGTAGGAGGGAATTCTAGTAAGTGCGCCTGCAGAGGGACAAGCTTTATGTATCATGTGTCCAGGATTATCCACAGTGCTATTTTACTTGAGAAAAGCAGCAGGTCATCAGAATAATCTACCATCAAGACTCAAGAAGAAGAAAAGAGATCCAGTTTAAGGAAGACACAGAAAGAAGATAAAGAAGAGAAACCTTGATGATATAACACTAGGCCGTGTAAGTATTTTTTGATATTATACACTCTAAACATCAGCCCGTCCACTACCTTGGGGACCTATATCCCAGAGTTGTTAAACTGTCATTTAGTGTATCTCCATCTGTGCTCCCCCTTTTCTTCTTTGTTCCCTTAATAACCTTACCCGTTAATAACTGCTACAGTAATTAAGGGGTTAACCCACCCTGCCTAGCTACCCACCCGGGAGGCCTAACCACCCACCCTGGACCCACTATATCCACCCTGTACACATTGAGTAGTATAGTGGTACAACATACCCATATAATAATATGGGCATGATAGGCCTCTATAGCACTCAATGGGCACCCTAATCAAAATACATTAATGCACAAAAGACACAATAATAAAACATTATAAACCACAGAAACACCCCAATTCAATAAATAAAAACACTAGCCAGCTAATGCAATTAATAAAAGCACTAACCAGCTCAACAAGGAATTAATTAAACCATTAACCAATCAAAGCAATTAATTAATAAAACAACAAGGAATTAATTGTACCAGTAACCAATCAAAGCAATGAATTAATAAAACAATAATGAATTAATTGTAACAGTAACCAATTAAACCAATTAATTAATAAAACATCAATGAATTAATTGAA
Source organism: Ascaphus truei (assembly GCF_040206685.1). Taxonomy (NCBI): domain Eukaryota; kingdom Metazoa; phylum Chordata; class Amphibia; order Anura; family Ascaphidae; genus Ascaphus; species Ascaphus truei. Next base: position 82,917,950 of record NC_134488.1, read on the forward strand.
ATAGTAACCAACAAAGACATTAATTATGAAAAAATATTGGCAACACAACCATTAAAGGCATTACCCAACACAAGATATCATTAATAAAATTGAAAATCAATCGGCAAAATTTTTTTTAAATATGGCAGCAAAATGACAAACAATTATATCCACATAATAAACAAACATAGAAAAAAAATCATAATCAATACAAAGCAAGAAATTTAAAACAAATTATTGGCCTAATAATGTAGTGATCTGTACCCTAAAATGTTACAGATTAATACATTATCAGTCAATGTGCAAAGAAAAAATAGAGAAAAACACATCCAATGGAAAAACCTGTAAAAAAATATATATTTACAAACATGCAATATATTACTTACCATTAGAAGCGCTGGCCCTCCGACTTCTGGGGAAGCAAGAAGCTCACGTACCCTGAAGGCCTCAAAGAGCATACGATGCCATCCATCATGAAGATCCGGATCAGGTACCCAATTCTTCATTCTTTTATCTTTAATACGCTTCTTCTTTCTTCTTCTGTAATTATTTCTTTATCTTCTTAATTTTCTGTCTTCTTCTTTCAATCCAAAAAACCCTAAGGTAGATCCCAACCGATGTTGTCTCGTCATCTTCTTAGGCTCAAATGAGGCGTCACGTCCTTAAATATGGCTTGTGATGTCACATTTGACCGGGAACTGGTTCAACAGCCATCTGATTGGCTGTTAAAAACATGTGCCGATTTAATATTTTTTTTTAATGACGTCTTTGAAAGGGAATGGTGCCAGCCAATCAGAATGGCTGTTCTTCATTTCCCTTTAACATGACGTCACTAAATCCAAGATGGCCGGCGTCACATGGTATTTCAGACAATCAGATCATGGGAACCAATTCCCCAATGAAGGAATATATTTATGAAGGAATTGGTTATTTAGCATTAGGAGTCACTCCTGAGGAAGGTTTAGAAGCCGAAACGCGTAAGGTCAGTGAAGAGTGAGCTCTTTGGATTACTGCCAGTTTGCTGCTCCAAAATCGTGACTGATCGTACCCGGAAGTGACGCGACGCACACCGGCTACCAGGAAGATTGTGCAGACTGTGAAGGACAGAAAATCCAAGCAAGCCACTCATCTTTAATTTTTATGTGTCCATGCTTAATGATAAAAATGTATGTGTAATACCATTTGTTCTAATACATATTCCTATTGAACAAACAATGTTGCACTAAATCGTCATCTTTGTTCTATTGAGGTACATAATGCAGAGGAACATAATTCACATGAAATTGAAGACATCTCAGACTACACCAGTATAGAAACTGCTATCTATTTGCTGGGAACGTGTGAGTTCCCATTTTTGGCTGATACAGTACCTAGAAGTCAAAACATTTAGGAACTTATTGCACTTTTGTAGTATTTCTTTGTTTTTTATATGGTGAAACCTGTGCTCCCCAAAGCTACAACTACAATCTGATAGAAGAGAAATTGGACCGTCTCTACATAGGGTTGAGCTGTGACTTTTTCACCTTATTCACTACATTTGACATAATTTACACATTTCACTATCACTATTTAAGTTATATAAGTGCACTGTATACTGTACTCTTTGTGATTATATATTTAATATTATTTATCACTGTTTTCCCACTTTGTATAGAAGCTCCAAAAAAAACATCTTTTTTGCACAATCAAAGAGAGACAAGATACTGGGTACCAATTGCCAAACTTGAATTGAAATACCACCCATTCCAAAGACATGTGCCCTAAGTACTGTAGGTGATAAGCTGTAGGTCCAGAAAACCTATGTGAGTGAATATGTTTTGTTTGCTGATAACTGCTTTTGTGGGATAATCAATTTGCCTGTTAATTTGAACCTATTATATCTATTAAGATTGATTACTACTGTAGTTTTTGAAGATTTTATACAGTAATGAAAACATAAATGTATTTTTCATAAACGTTCCTGACACCCAGGGTCCCCCTTCCTACCCGGCACATGTCTAACCAACACTTGTGACATTGCAAAATCATGAAAGGACTTTGAATCCATATTCAGTTGCTGCATTTCCAGTTTCAGCAGCCCCCTGTAAAAAGTAATTAAACTTCAACAAATATTTATCAGTACTAGCAAGGTGTTACATTGTATACTAGTGATTTATAATCACCAAAAATGATGGGATTGTGAAGGTGATGAATGTGTTTTGGAATGTGGAAGGCAGGTAGAAAATATATATATTGGCACATAGAGATTTAAACCTTTTAACCACAGAAAGGAAAATCTAAGTCATTACTTCTAAGGCTATAAAAAATAAAGTTATGATACACACAGGTGATTTTCACACTGCATATTTGTTTAATTCATTTTAGTTTTGAAGAATGAATTGGATACATTACTATTTTTTTAATCTGCACCTGCCATTTGAGCCAACAAAGTTTTGTACATTTCTTTGTGAAAGGCGTTGCTCATTGTAAAAATGTGTGCACATTGCACTACTGTTGGAAGATGTATGCTTGCAAAACTTCCAGTAGCTTTCAACATTTTAGGTTAATGATTGAGGTGGCATTGTAAAATAAATATCACTTGCTTTTAAATGATCATTCTGAGGAGTGATGCTACAGTGATGGGACAGTATATTCACCTTATATTTGTATTAACATTTCACACGTTTAACGATCAGGTTGTTTTATATCAATTGCAGTTTAACAGTTTAGCAATTGACAGTTGTTAGTTTTTTTATTTTATTTATTTCTAAAAATGTTTTACCAGTAAGTAATTAATGGAGTTACCTCTTGTTTCAAGTATGTCCTGGGCACAGAGTTATAACAATGCATGGTTACATTAAATGAACAGGGTTATACAGTAAATTCATAGATATTTCATGAACAGATAGAGTTGGAAAATTGGGTACAGAGTACAGTTAATACTTATGTGAAGAATTTGACAGGACAAAAGTCAGGAATGAACCAAACAGCACACCTCTATAAACAGCAGAGCATGACTTTAAAGGGTTCCATCTGCTAGAGTGAGAGAAGAGATCTAGTTATGTCTGAATCACTCTGTTGCTACAGACTCAAGAGTATTGTAATGTATCTTTATTTATATAGCGCCATTAATGTACATAGCGCTTCACAGTAGTAATACACAGGACAATCATATAAATAACAAATAATACAAATAACAGATCTTGGAAATAAATGCTTCAGACATAAAGTAACATTTTGGAAGAGGAGTCCATGCTCTGAAGAGCTTACAATCTAATTGGTAGGTAGGAAGAACATACAGAGACAGTAGAAGGGCATTCTGGTAAGTACAACTGCAGGGGGCCAAGCTTATGTATCATGTGTATAGTATTAGCTACGGTGCTTCTCATATGCTTCTTTAAGCAAGTGTGTCTTAAGGTGGATCTTAAAGGTGGGTAGAGAGGGTGCTAGTCAGGTATTGAGGGGAAGGGAAGACCAGAGGTGTGGAGCAGTCAGTGAGAAAGGTTTAATGCGGGAGAGGGCTTTAGAGTGTACTGTATATACTGTAACTATTTCACTTTCCACGTACACAACCTGTAGGGAATTCTTACTGTATTTTTCTTCCGAACATTCAAAATATAGGGGCCTATGTAGTAAGCAGCTATAAGCCCCTTATCACCAACTTCTCGCCAAAAAAGCCTATTGCGATTCAGTAAGCCCAGAGAAGCTGGCAATAAGAGCAAAAATCGCTGGGTTTTTTTGCCGATAAAAAAAATCCGCAGACCGCTTGGCAATAGGCCCCTTATCGGCGCTCATCGCCAGCTTTTCAAACTCGCTGTATTCTAGTAGCCGCATTCAGCTTCTCACAGCTGATCGCTGCTCTAGAATGGAGAATTTCTCTCCAAATCGCCTCGGCAACAAAAGTTGCCAAGTTTGTGGAGATGAGTGGCGAGACAGACTTAGAAAAAATCAGGCCCTTTTTTTCATATGTTTTATCATGGAGTCTATGGAGCTGAGCCATAATACTTATGATTTGTGATTCCGTGGCCTTAAAAAAAAAAGAATTTTAAACAATATACTGTAAGCGTTTCACTTATTGACCTAATAGTGTCCCCACGTACGTTATTAATGTGTTGAGATATGACTTGTCGATCTTATGATTATTTACATTTTACAGGAATGTTACGTTCGGCGGAGTCACGGGATATTGCTATCGTAACCTCTTAAAGGTACAGTTCAGACAATATCAAACATGTTTGTAAACAAAAATACATACATATTAAACTTTGTCAAAACTGTTAGTACTAACAAAAATAAGCATGCCATACATTTTTATTTTTATTTGACAATGTTTATAATGTATTACGCATTTTGGAAGTTACATCCCCTTCCTCTTTTGATTGTGTTTTTCTTTTCATCCCCGCCCTCTCTATAGCAGGGTTCCAATTGTATCTAGTAACTGCCCACACAAACAGATGCAAGGACTACATTGCCCACAATGCTGTGCAATAATGTGACGTAATAACCCTGATCAAGCAATTGATTACAGGAGAACGAATCGGTCATCAGTGTAGCAATTCAGTTGTAATTGTGCATATTGAAATTAAACACATCTTTAATATTTAAAAAAAAAAATGTTAACAAATGATAAATTTACAAAGCATATTTACACATCAACATACTTAAATGATTTAGTAACAGTGTTCACAAATTTAAAAAAGCAACACCTGTTGGTGACTGTTGCGTACAGCTAATTAGTGGTGTTTTAATTTTTTGGTTTGTTTTTATTAACCAAGGTATATGAATATTTACGTCACTTGTAAAAAAAATATCCTGTTATAATTCATTCGAATAGCTAATGAACAGATATTCATTTTCTAGACACACATTGAGTTTATAGATTTTATTTTGTAATACATTTTGTAACTAATTTAAATTAATTAAGACACGTGACCTAAACACATAGCTACTTAAATAAAGCTAATTGAACGCTTACTTTAAGGTAGAGATGGCATGTGCAGAGATGGAGATGGGGATGGAGATGGAGGATATTAGGATGAGAAGGAGAAGACTAGTTTTGGACGAGAGACAGGGGAGAGAGGAGATGAGAGGTGAGGGAGAGGGCAAGGGAGAGGGCGAGGGCGAGGGAGAGGGCGAGGGAGAGGGTGAGGGAGAGGGTGAGGGAGAGCGAAGAAGAGAGACTTAGTGGCCCGTCCACGTTTATATCGTGATCGGACAATTTTGGATGGACTTACTGAGGAGGAGATAATTATTAGGTATCACTTGAGTTCAGCAGCAATCTTATCTCTTTATGAAGAATTAAGAGAAGATTTAGATTTTGGAACAGCCAGAGGTCATGCAGTCCCTGGGCTTGTTAAAATGCTGTGCTCATTACATTTTCTTGCTTCTGCGTCTTTTCAGACAATCGTGGGGATACTGTAGTAGAAGGGGTCTCACAGTTGTCATTCATGCGGGCCCTTAGACAGTTTCTATGTGCACTGACTAGACGTGCTAGGAATTATATACATTTTCCTAGAGAGCAGACAGAGGGGCTGGAACTCAGGAATGGCTTTTACACCATAGCCACCCTCCTGCTCCTACGTCGGACATTCAGGCCAGGAACTCCAAGCAAAGAATAGATCTCCATCTTCTTCATACAGTATGCCTATCCATATTCAACATGGTCTCCAAAAGAAGATCAATCTTTTGAACCGCAGAGTTGTCAGGAATTTCGACACAAGTTAAACCATTCAGCATGTGGGCGAACGAGCTGGATCTGGTGCGAGGAGTGCTGTTGACATCTGCGTGGATGGGTGCAGGAGCAGGGTAGATGGGGGTTCCCAGGAGAGCAGCGTCGTGGATGGGTGCAGGAACAGGTGAGATGGGGGTTCCCAGGAGAGCAGCGTCATGGATGGGTGCAGGAGCAGGTGAGATGGGGGTTCGCAGGAGAGCAGCATCGTGGATGAGTGCAGAAGCAGGTGAGATGGGGGTCCCAGGAGAGCCGCGTCATGGATGGGTGCAGGAGCAGGTGAGATGGGGTGTCCCAGGAGAGCAGCGTCATGGATGGGTGCAGGAGCAGGTGAGATGGGGGGTCCCAGCAGAGCATCGGTGGACAAAGGGTCCTCCACAGGCTTCCATTTGTTTTGCTTTGTGTGTATGGCAGCGAATTTCTTCTTGACATAATAAGGCCCAGGGTTCTTAGCCTTTGGAGTCTTCGAAACGTTTTCTTTATTTTCCTTTGGTTTTCGCTTTGGTTTTGGCTTAGATACAGCTTCCACCTTTTGCTTTCTCGTGGTTGGCATGGCAGAAGCAAGCAGGTTCCTGCGTCCGTAGAATCTGGGTAGATCCATGGAAGCAGATGGAAGAATGCACAATGCAGTATCTGGACAAGGGCAAGTTCAGATAGAGATCAGCGTTTGGGAGGCTATGCAATTTGTGTCACCTTTTATACACTTTGTGTACAATTTGTGTCCCCATTTGAAATTTTCGCTACCATGGACACGAGCTGCAGGTGCTAAAAGTGGGCGTACTGTGTACTAAACCTGTCGAGCGAGGTGGAGGCCCATTAAAGTATAAATACACCATCCATTTTGTTGATTGAATGCACATTGAATGCACATTGAATACACAATCGAATATATATTCCTCTGTGCTTGATTTTTTTCTAAAGCAGCGATGCCGAAGAAAAAGATTTCAAAGGATCTCAGCATGAGAATACAGGATACTGTATGTACCAAAAATGACACCGAATTTTACAAATCCACCGCTGGTTAGTTGCTCCGGGCCTCGTTTTAGCAACAAGCACTGTCGGTTATCATGCCCATGTAAGGCCAAAAGTGTAAAGTGGACCCCCACAGTCAGTATGTACAATAATTACACGATTACTGGTAAAACGGTATTAGTGTTTTTTACAGTATCTTTTTCCTAGCAATTTTTTTAGAGAGAAAAAATTTTCCTCTATTAATCTAATAACATCTTGTACTGTATGCCTGTTTTTAATATTTGATCAATTTTTACATTCTTAAAATCACTTGTAATTTCTACTGTATACTGTACATGTACAGTACAGTACTGTATGAAGAGGCATAGTCTTCACCATTTGCTAGGCTTGGTCTGTTTTGCATACTGCTTTGGAAAATATCTCAGTCACACACCCACTGCATTGCATATTGTATTGTATGTCTTTATTTATATAGCGCCAAAAGTGTACTCAGTGCTTCACAAAGAATACAAGGAATTATAATAATACAATAAGTGCAGCAAATAAGCAATAAGTGCAACAAAATCAGACACGAGGAAAGGAAATCCCTGCCCGGAAGAGCTTACAATATAAGAGGATATAAGGGGGAATAAGTGCTGTAGTTTTGAGGCTAGTCAGTATTAAATTTATTTGAGACAAAATTTGGGGCCTACTGTAACAAATTGTTCTGTTTTCTTTTACACTGTAGGGCAACAATGCTTATGGTGGACCAAATAAGTGAAGATAATGATGAGAGATGTGCCACACGGGTAAAGAATGCTCTAGAGAAAACTCATAACATAGCTTCTGAGACCAGCATCAGGCAGATGAGACGCAAATTGGGATGGAAATATGGACGTGTAAGGTGTGTCTTACTGTAACAAAGTACAGTACTGTATATTGCATATAGTACTAAATAAACTACAGTATACAGTAGTAATACCCCCCACCAGTAATTATTTTTGAATAAAGCAAATTACATTTTACCACATGGTTCCCTGGCAGTGCACTGCTTTTCTTTTTTCTGGTTGCAGTAGTAATATAGTTCACTATATTGCAATAGCACTGTATGCAGAGTGCTGTGCTGTAGTTAGTACTGGACAGTAGGTAAAAGTGTGGTTTTACTGTACCTGTAAAATTATTCCTTGTCATTACAGACCGTATCCTATGATAAGGGACGCCAACAAGATCAAAAGAGTGGACCAGGCACGGGCATGGATCGAAAGTGGCGAGACTTTTCAGGATGTCATCTTTACTGATGAGACAACTGTATCGCTTGAGAGATTTTCACTTTTGCATTCTGCAGAAAAGGACGCCTATCTCTGAAGCCGCGTCCCAAGCACCCAGTGAAGATGCATGTGTGGGTTGCGATCTCTAGACGTGGACCAGGATGCATCATCATCTTTGAGAGTAAAATAATGCACAAATGCACATGCTGTGGCCTTATGCACTGTACAGCTGTAGTGTACAGTATTTGGTACCCTAATGTAAAAATTTTCTTTTCTTGTTCCAGGAATCATGGATAAAGTATTTTTCCAAGAGAAAATAGTGCCCGAGATTGTTGAATACATTAGGCGTGATTTCCCATCTGGTCACCATTTCTTCCAGGACAATGACCCGAAACACACCCTGTCTATTAGCCATATTCTTGCTAGCGGTATCAACTGGATTAAGATGCCAACCGAGTAAATTCGGTAACCGTTTCTCATTGTTTTACACTGTTTACAGTATATCTCTTTAACTAATTCACCTTTTTTCCCCCTCCAATTCAAGATCCCCAGACTTGAATTCCATCGAATTGGTATGGCATCAGTTGAAGGATTATATCAGAAAAGTGGTGAAACCGTCCAAAAAGGATGAATTAGCAGAAGGAATAATGAGTTTCTGGAACATACTCACCGAACAAAGATGCAATAAATATATCGATCATATTGCGACCGTGTTGCCTAATCTTTTACAGCGTAATAGGCAGGCCACAGGAAAGTAGTAAGGTACTGTACTGTAGTATGGTAAGTACAGGTACAGTAAGTATGATACAGGTAAGTATGGCACACAAAATAACCATCCAGCCCTTCCTCTCCACTTTCTACTGTACCGTATATACTATTCTTAGTTGGTTTTACTATGACCTTTCGCCTTTTGACGTCTCCATGATCAAAGATACTGGAAAAATCTGGCGCAACACACCAAAAACCTCCTCTAACTCCGGGTGCAGGATCAATACGGAAAAAAAAAGGATCGATACATAACTTTTTCCTTATTTTCCATAAAATATTGATAAATTTGACCAACTGTGGCCATCTTATCATCTGCTGCATTAATTGCGAAACATATTAAATAAGCGTACGTTATGTCGGGCTTTTTGAACAAGTACTGCGGCGGTGTACTCATCTCGGAACTCTCTGAACAATAGAACACTGTGCATTGAGTTTTTAATATGAAACGCCTAAATTGATACAGTATCAGTATCAATTCACAATGGACCACTGTGGTATTTTTTATACACCTGCAAGTCGATACATTACTGTAGCACATGTACAGTACTTTAGTGTACACATTAGAATTCATTACAATTCATGAATATCTGCCACTTGGCGGATACGCAAAGAATTGCACCCAATTAAATCCAAACCATTATCATTAAACGGATCAACCGTGGGTGCTGGGCGGCGCGACTGCGGCATGAATGCGGCATGAATGCGGCATGAATGCGGTGAAGCGCGTGGAATTCTGAAAATGCAACCGCTACGCCCCTGAGAAGTGTTAAAATAAAAGCTGACGTGGCTGTACAGTATTAAATCCAGTACAGGATGTGTCTAACCCACAGTAGTATAGTTATAGTTATACAGTATATAGTTACAGTACAGTATACTGTATACAGTTTAGTATAAAAATACATAACAATAGAGAGCGCAATACAGAGTGCAAACTTAAAGCCTCACATACTGTATATAACTGTATGAATAAGTGACTTACTACATGTTCAGTAATAAGCACTTGCCAGTGCATTGCGCATGCGCAACAGATCCGCAGCATTAATTCCAGACTGTCAACTGGCTGTATTTGCATCCCAGCGATCCCCAGGCATGCGTTTTAGTGGTGTCTTGCTAGGTATAATTGATTAAATAATTACTTTAATGTAATTAGTGTGATTAAGCTGCACTTGTTTTTTGGGGTATTTATATGTGTACACTGTCTCCCATGCACTACACCACCTTGAGAAAGGTCCCATTGAGGGACTGAAAGGTCGGTTTTTGTGTCATTTTCCAATACAATCAATTATTTGCCTACTTACCTGAAAGCTGCCCTTTGATTTCGTCTCAGAAATGGAATCGTATATCTTATCATTACTTTATGGGATAAGCACCTAAATTGATGGACTTACCAGTGGAGTGCCTGCTGTTTCTTGTGTAATACGAGCTTGAGACAAAAGGTGGCACTGAGTGCTCATTTGCATGTCATTTCCCGGAATCCCTAGCTGCAGTGGAAGCGCTGTATGCTGGGCGATAATGGGGAAAGACAGGGTTGCAGACCTTTCTAAGACATGCAAAGGAACATACAGTAATATTTACAGTTGCTATATATATATATATATATATATATATATATATATATATATATATATATATGTGTGTTATGAAGCACCTTTTGTGTACTAAGACCTTGAGCGGTTACCCTTCTACAAACTAGGTCAGAATACCTCCAGCGTATGTAACTTTATTATGCACTAGTATACTATTAACTGTATAAAACATTGTAGTACTGGGGGTGTGTCTTGTAGTTCCGGCTGCATGGACACAGGCTGCTGAGGCTCCGCTCTAATTCAGCACAGAATATGCGATTATAGCCATAAATACACTTCACAAACATAGATAATCTGACCCAAACGCCGACTAATCAGCCCAGACACAGGGTAATGCTGAAATCTAAGGTTATTGCTCTCCGTGAGCTTCCGGATTTCTTCCGTAAACAAGCTGAGGCAGTGAGCTCCACACAAGATGGCGGCTTACATGAAGGCCCAGAATCAGAATTAGAGGAAGACCCTGCTTTTTGTAACTCCACTAAAAAGGACTTAGAGGGCCTCTATACCAGGCTTAAAGAGGCTTTCCAAACAAAAATGGACCTGATGATGATCGATCAGAGGGGCGATGTGGGTCACCTTGAAGAGCGGACTACGGAGCTTGAAACCAAAATGACGGAGGTTACAGAACTCCAAAGTTCACACACAGAGGAGATGCAGGCAAAAATCCACTATCTTGTAAAGGCACAGGAAGATCAGGTGAATTGTTAGAGACGTAACAACATCGGAGTCAGAGGGATACCTGATCTGGAAGACTATTTACAGCGCCTGTTCCTGAACATGTGCCCAAACCTCTCAGAGACACAGCTCCACCTTGATAGAGCACACCCTGGGCCATTGACCGATCAGCCAATAGATGTAGTCACCACTTACGCAGCAAGGAGCGAATCATGGAGGTAGCTCAGAATCAAGAGAGCATGGAATTCGAAGGCCGGGCTACAGTTGTTCCAGGACGTCTCACTTGCTACCCGCCAAAGAAGATGCAGCATGATGGCCATCACATTCATACTGAGAAAGGAGGGGGTCTGGTATAAATGAGGATTCCCGTTCAGACTAACAGAGCAGAAGGATGGGTCCCAGCATCGCATTAGAGATCCCATGCATGCAACTCACTTTTTGTATGAGTTGGGCTGTGCCCCACGAACCCCGGACACCAAGGTGGAGACATCCCTGGCACATCCCAAAACCTTCCAACACAGTCCAATGTGGGCCCCCAGCAGAGACCCCCACAGTCAGGGAAGCACCACGTCTAGACTAATGAGATGGCAAAGGACACAATCTGGTACAGTTATAGTGGTACCCTAACACATATTTAATAGTGCATTTGGTAGCAGGCTCAACGATCAATCCCCCAATTGTATTGTATTGAATGTCTTTATTTATATAGCGCCATTAATATACATAGCACTTCACAGTAGTAATACATGTGGTAATCAAATAATTAACAGATAATATAAATAACAGATCATGGGAATAAGTGCTTCAGACATAAAAGTAACATTAAGGAAGAGGAGTCCCTGCCCCGAAGAGCTTACAGTCTAATTGGTAGGTAGGGTGAACGTACAGAGACAGTAGGAGGGATTTCTGGTAAGTGCATCTGCAGGGGGCCAAGCTTTATGTATCATGTGTTCAGAATATCCACTGTGCTATTCATATGCTTCTTTAAGCAAGTGTGTCTTAAGGTGGGTCTTAAAGGTGGATAGAGAGGGTGCTAGTCGGGTACTGAGGGGAAGGGCATTCCAGAGGTGTGGGGCAGTCAGTTAAAAAGGCTTAAGGCGGGAGAGGGCTTTAGATACAAAGGGGGTAGAAAGAAGACTTCCTTGAGAAGAACGCAGAGTCTGGATGGTGCATAACGAGAAATTAGGGCTGAGATGTAAGGAGGGGCAGAAGAGTGTAAAGCTTTAAAAGTGAATAGAAGAATGGAGTGTGAGATGTGGGATTTGATCGGAAGCGAGGAGAGGGATTTCATGAGGGGAGATGCTGAGACAGATCTCGGAAAGAGTAGAGTGATTCTGGCAGCAGCGTTTAGGATAGATTGTAGGGGACACAGGTGAGAGGCAGGAAGGCCGGACAGCAGGAGGTTACAGTAATCAAGACGGGAGAGAATGAGGGCCTGAGTCAGAGTTTTAGCAGTCGAGCAACAGAGGAAAGGGCGTATCTTTGTTATATTGCAGAGGAAAAAGCGACAGATTTTTTAAATGTTTTTGAATGTGAGGGGCGAATGTGAGAGAGGAGTCGAGTGTGACCCCAAGGCAGCGTGCTTGGGCTACTGGGTGAATGATCGTAGTTCCAACAGTAATGTGGAAGGAGGTAGTAGGGCCAGGTTTGGGGGGAAGTATGAGGAGCTCTGTTTTAGCCATGTTGAGTTTAAGGCAACGGAGGGCCATCCAGTATGATATAGCAGAGAGACATTCAGAATCTTTGGTTTGTACAGCAGGTGTAAGGTCAGGTTTTGAAAAGTATATTTGTGTGTCGTCAGCATAGAGGTGATAATTAAACCCAAAATATGTTATTAGGTCACCTAGAGAGAGTGTGTACAGAGAAAAGAGATGAGTTCCCAGGACAGAGCCCTGGGGTACCCCCACAGAGAGATCAATAGAGGAGGAGGAGGTGTTAGCAGAAGAGACACTGAAAGTACGATGGGAGAGGTAGGATGAGATCCAGGATAGAGCTTTGTTCCAAATACCAAGAGTATGGAGAATGTGAAGGAGAAGAGGGTGGTCCACGGTGTCAAATGCTGCAGAGAGGTCGAGTAATATGAGCAGAGTGTAATGACCTCTGTAGTCAGTTATTTTAGTGAGGGCTGTTTCCGTGGAGTGAGCAGTGCGGAAGCCAGATTGTAGAGGGTTTAGGAGAGAATAGGTGTTGAGAAAATGGAGCAAGCGAGAGAATACAAGACGTTCAAGGAGTTTAGAGGCAAAAGGCAGGAGGGAGACAGGTCGATAGTTAGAAAAACAGGTAGGGTCAAGCTTGCTGTTTTTGAGTAATGGTATGACTGTTGCATGTTTGAAGGAGGATGGAAAGGTTCCAGAGCATAGGGAGGAGTTAAAAATGTGTGTGAGCGTAGGGATTATAGTAGGAGCAAGAGGTTTTAGGAGATGGGAGGCAATGGGGTCAAGAGGGCAAGTGGTAGAGGGAGAAGAGGCGATCAACAGCGACACATCCTCCTCTGAGATAGTGGAAAAAGAGTCAAGGAAGGCAGGAGGAGAGTTAGGAAGAGGTGTAGAATGGGAGGAAGAAACAGAGGGGATGTTCTGCCGTATGGATTCCACCTTTTCCTTAAAATAGTCAGCAAAGTCCTGAGCGGAGATGGAGGAAGGAGAGGCAGCTGAGGGTGGTTTGAGTAGAGTATCAAAGACAGAGAACAGTCGGCGTGGGTTAGACTTGTGCATGTTTTTTAGTGAAGAAAAGTAGGCTTGTTTAGCTTGTGAGAGGGCAGAGTTGAAACAGGATAGCATAAATTTGTAGTGAAGGAAGTCTGCGAGACTATGAGATTTCCTCCAGAGGCGTTCAGAGGAACGAGTGGAGGAACGCAGCATGCGCGTGTGGGAATTTAGCCAGGGTCTAGGGTTAGAAGGGCGAGTGCGGCAGAGAGAAAGCGGGGCATGTAGATCAAGAGAGGAGGACAAGGCAGAGTTGTAGTTCCTAACCAGGTTGTCAGGGTCTGTAGCAGAGCTGAGAGAGGAGAGGGAGGAGCGTAAAGTGGACTCAAAGTCAGGTAAGTGAATAGAGCGCAGGTTTCTGCAGAACCGGGGGGTAGATGGAGGTGGAGAAGGGGAGAAGCGAGATAGAGAGAATGAGATGAGGTGATGGTCAGAGAGAGGAAAAGGGGAAATGGAGAAATCAATGCAATAGGAGCAAGTCCATGCCTTAGCCGCACTGATACCATGTAATGTTGACACCGGAGTTCAAGTGGTGGGCAGGGGTGACGGTCATCAGCGCTGACTGGATTGGGAAATTTAAATGTGGTCATGAACCCTAGATTACATAGATCAGGACAGGTGGAGGAACCCTGTCACTCCCCTCCCTCCTATAAGAGCATTTATCGCCCAGTAAACCACTAATCACTGCTTTGTGAGTAGGCCCCATTTCATGCATAGTTAAAGATAATATATATTATAGGTGTATGTTACAGTTACAACAGACCAGATTAAAATTGAGACAGCTGTGAGAGTCTCTGGTAGATTTTTCCAGTTTTGGGTGCAAGGTGAGAGAAGGAGGAGCGGACAGATACTTTGCTGAACCTTGGGACCATGAATAGTCTTTTGGAGTCAGATCTCAGATGATTAGTGCTGCATGTGGTAGGGGTGAGGAAAGTGTGCAGATAGGCGATTAGCTTGCCCAGAAAGTATTTGTAGGCAAGACAGGAAAGATGTACTTTGCGCTTGGACTCAAGTGATGACCAATCTAGTTCTTTGAACATTTCGCAGTGATGTGTGTTGTAATTGCATTGGAAGACAAAGCGACATATTGAGTTGTAGAGGGGATCAAGTTTGCCAAGGTGAGTTTGGGGTGCCATGCCATATAATATGTCCCCATAGTCTGTACAGTAGTTGGCATCAGCATCTGTTGTGAGATGCACTTTCTGACCAGCAGACTTATGGAGGATTTGTTCCTATATTGTACACCTAGTTTGGCATAGGTTTTGGATATCAGGGTATCAATGTGCATCCCACATTTTAAATGGAATTCAACCATATGCCCAATATTTGAAACTAGTAACAGGGGCTGGGATAGTGTTAGAGTTGGTTCTGATCTGGAGCTTATTCATTGGAAGCTTTATAAATGTAGCCTTGTTCCAAAATACCATTTTTACAGTCTTGTCATCTTTTAAAATGGGAAATTCAATTTTCAAGTCTCAAAAAGTCAGATTGAAGTACGTGTCCAAGGCCAGAGAAGTTAGGGCTGTGTGCATAAAAGCTCTGTCATCCACATACATGTGTATCACAGCTCCCTTACAAGCTGTAGGAAGATCATTAATGAACACTGAGAAGAGTAGGGGCCCCAGAACTGAGCCTTTCGGGACATTGCAGGTGGTATCCAAGGGGTTGGAGTTAGTGCCCGAGATAGGTAGGAATGAAACCAGTTTAAAGCATGCTTCCCTATTCCAGAGCACTGGAGTTTGTTTAGCAAGATAATATGATCAACAGCATCAAAAGCTTTGGCAAAATCTAGAAATATTGTACCAGTAAGTTGTCCCAGTTCCATTCCACACTGGATGTCATTGCAAAATTTTAGGAGGGTAGTTACCATGGAGTGTTTGGAGCAAAATCCAGATTGGAATTAGATAGAGAGTGAACACATTCTTCATGACTTTGGATCGTATTGTGAGAAGACAGATTGGCTTGTAGTTTGAGACAGTGTTTGTGTCCCCACGTTTGAAAATTGGGACAACTCTTGCAGTTTTCCAGGTTTTAGGGATATGGCCTGCAGACAGAATAGAGTTGATTAGGGAAGCAAGTGTTTTGGTGATTGCTGGGGCATCAAGTCGTAGAAACAGTAGGTCAGGTCCACATTGGCTACTTAGTTTTAATTTGAGAAGCACTTGTGTAATGTCCTCTTCAGATAGTTGGACAAATAGACACTTGTGGGCAGTTTTGGGAGAGGGTGGGGCTATAGGGGTACTCCCAGAATGAGGTTCATGTTTGTATTTGTGTTGTGTTTTGCTAATAAGTTAGTAGCACACCCCACAAAGTATTAATTTAATGCATTTGCAATGTCAGTGGGATTTTTTCAGAGTAATATTCTCCTCAATGATATTCCACAGTTGTTGATGGCTAGAAGGCTGGAATATATTGTTGATAATAGTAGTGGGGTCTGATTCAAGAGTACGGTAGCATTTTTAGTCAGAAAGTAGCCTCAAGCTCTCCTGTACATAGTCATCTCTTTTGAGAATAATGAAGTTGCCCCTATATCAGAGGGTTTTTATAACTACTGTATGTCAGTCTGTTTTATAAAACCATGAGCGCTAGCTGTTCTTTTGTAGTGAGGTTGTTGGTGAGGCCCAAAGTGACATATTCTCGAGGTCTATAGTGAACACACTTACGAAATCTTTGATGTTAGCGCGTAGGTCCTATCTGTTTCCTCACTGAAACTTTTTGCTGTTGCGCACAACATTTTTACAACTATGGGGCCTATGCAGAAAGCAGCGCTATTTCGAAATTCGCCATTTTTTGGAGAAAATCGCGCAGAAAACAGCAGAAAATGGCGAGTTCCGAAAAACGCGCCAATTTTTCTTTTCTATTTGTAAAACTCGCCTCGCGGCTGGCAAGAACCTCAATCTCGCCAGTTTTAAAAATATCCTAATGCAGAGAGCCGCGAACGGCATCTAGCGGCTGTTCGCGCCAATAAAATGGCGCGATTGTCTCCTTTTTGCCTCGCCAGAAAAAATTGGCAAGAAGCTGCCGCTCGCGGCCATTGCAATGGGAAAAAAAAGGCGCGAATTTGTTTTTACACGTTTCTGAAGCGCGCATCTCGCCAATTTAAACTCGCCACACGCATCCATGTTAAACATAGCAGAATTCGCACTTTTCTGCATATGGAGAATAAAACTCTCCAAAAAAGCTACTTTTTACTAAATTCGCTATTTTTAAAATTCGCTGCTCTCTGCATAGGCCCCTATATGTCTTATTCTGCTCTCATTCATTTATGTTTAGATTTTTAAGTGTTTTTAACTTTGTACAATACGTCCCTTATGTATTGAGAATTAAAATGATTGTTATATTTAAACATACCAAAGTGTGCCTTATTTCTGGAAGATTTCTATACCCCCTTTAGGGATATATCTCTTTTTGTTCTGTATAGAATTGTCAGGGTCGCCAGGGCATGGATGACGCATACCTGTTATGTGTGGAACTTGTAGGGGTTCTGCAGGTGCAATGGGTTCAGCGGGTGCTACTGCTTCTGCCATGCTGCTGCTGTTCTGATTTTAGTTTGTGTGTGGTGTGGCATTTCTAAAAATGTATACACTCAAGGGGTTGCTGATTTCTATGGATTTAAAGGGACATGTTACCTTGAACAAGTATATTGTATATAGACTTGTGTTAAATTCTTGTGCCTTTCACCGCCATCTAGACATTGATTTGAAAAAACATAAATAAATCCCACACATAATTCTGTTGGCAGCCTGGTGACAGACTGGTCAGATGGCAGTTAACAAAGTGTTCCCAGAGGTGGAATCGCGTATCTTGCCACGATACCGAAAACAGTAAGTGTTGCTACAGTACATCTTTAGTCTTTTTTTTTTTTTGTTAAAAATTGTATTTCTTGACACAAATATAAATGTCCTCTTGACCAATTCGGATTCATATATTTTGTTAGATTTTAAATCTAAACTTACTGTACAAGCTCTCATGTGTCTCTCAAAAGCTAGAAAGGTCAGACTTTATACCATACTATAGAACAGACAAGATGAAAGCTTTGTACAAGTAAATAAACAATTGCTTTGTTCCTTTATGAAACACAATGTTTCAAATGTGCTCCTGATGTTTCTTCCTGTGCTATATAATTGTGCATATATTTTAGTATTGTGTCCTAAATGTCTTTTTCTTTGAACAGCTACAGTATGCATTTCAGGACAATTCAAATGATATCTTATTTGGGAATGTACCCAAGTGCATGTCATCTCTGCTTTTCCTCTCTAAGTAACACAGGTCATATAATATTTATTTATAAAATAGTTTACCAGAAAGTAATACATTGAGAGATACCTTTCGTTTTGAAGTATGTCCTGTTAAGACAGAGTTAAGACAGAGTTAAGACAAATAATACATGGTTACAAATACAGTTACATAAGTGAACAGGGTATACAGTACATTATATACAAGACATTGCATGCACAGTTAAAGAAAATATATATTATAGACGTATGTAACAGTTACAGACCAGATTAAAATGTGAGAAAGTCTTAGTTTTGAAAGAACTTAAACTGGTGGTGGATGTGAGAGTCTCCGGTAGGTTGTTCCAGTTTTGTGGTGCATGGTAAGAGAAGGAGGAGCGGCAGGATACTTTGTTGAGCCTTGGGACCATGAACAGTCTTTTGGAGTCTGATCTCAGATGATAGTGCTGCATGTGGTAGGGGTGAGGAGCGTGTTCAGAGAGATGGGTAGCTTGCCCAGAAAGTATTTGAAGGCAAGACAGGAAAGGTGAATTTTGCGCCTAGACTCAAGTGATGACCAATCTAGTTCTTTGAGCATTTGACAGTGATGTGTGTTTTAGTTGCATTGGAGAACAAAACAGCATATTGAATTGTAGAGGGTGTCAAGTTTGCTATGGTGGGTTTGGGGTGCTGAGCCATATACTATGTCTCCAAAGTCGATAATTGGCATTAGCATCTGCTGTGCGATACACTTTCTGACCAGCAGACTTAGGGAGGATTTGTTCCTGTAAAGTACACCTAGTTTAGCACAGGTTTTGCATGTCAGGGTATCAATGTGCATCCCGAATGTTAAGTGGGAGACAAACCATATGTTAAGCAAAAAGAACAGCTTCTGCTCACCTAGTAGGTTGTATGTTGTGAGTTATACAGTATAAGGGGTGCATACTGGATAAAAAACTGATGACTGACAGAAAGAAGTAATCCCTATAGTGCGTGCACTCAGCCTATAAATTAGAACTCTGTTTTTCTAAAGGAGATGAAACTTCATCTCCACTAATAAGTAATTTTATTTAATCAGCACAAAAGTTAATTTTAAAACCTAATTCAACAAATAGCGTATCAAAGTAATCTTGTATATAAACAAGGATAAATTGATAAGGGTTAGCCACTATTGATCAAGAGTATCTTGATTCTCATAAGCATCAGTAAATTGATAAGTGTACTCCTATAACACGGGAGAATGGTGAAGTGATAGGTGTAAGTGATTTTAACTTAAAGTGAAGTATATAATTAAAAGGTGATTAAAGGTGTGTATAATAGTGTGTAACCACAAAGTATGGATATGTAAAGTGTGATCTGTGTCAGTTATAACATATATTCAACCATATATCCCTGTCAACGCTGAGCTTATGATGATAGCTTATATAATTCCTTTTGATGTGGAATAAAAAGTGATGATAGTACTTCAGTATCTTGTTGAGTAACAATTCTTGCATCAATTTAACGCATGTAGCTTGCTAAGGTAAGTATCCATATAATTCCAAAGCCTTCCTTGGAATATTTTGGCAGAATGCTGCACACATATAATTCTGAATGTGCATACAAAGTGTCAGAGAGAGCTTGTTAATATAATTCCTTAGTAAGCACATTGTATTTCCCTATACTGTAGATAGACTATGTCCAATGATTTAGTCTCAAAACATACACACATATATATATATATATTATACTGACATAGCTTCAATGATATCCTGTTTTCCCTATTGGTCACAGTCTGTGATATGGTTACCATTTAGTGTCTTTAGTGGCTTCACGGATAGGTAAAGTTCAATATACTCACAGCTGCTCCCCTTTAATCCTTATCTAACACCCCCCTTGATATTGTTATCTAGGGTGCGTGCGTGAGCAAAATCCTAGCTGCTAGTGAATTCCTTGATGGTCCACATCTTTGTTAGCTAGCTAGAAGATACAGAGTATTGTGTGGCAAACTGACTTGCAACCTTTGTTGCAGTCACGCTACAGAACATATGGCAGTGATGGCTAGCTAACAAAGATGTGGACCATCAAGGAATCCACTAGCAGCTTGGATTTTTACCTATCCGTGAAGCCACAGATCCCCCAACTCCCTCCATACATAGCAGATGTGTGTGTGTGTATATATATAATCCTACTTTGGATTCCCTGGATTCTCTGGTCTGCCTGGTAAGGAGCCTTTGATTATATATAATCAAAGGCTCCTTACCAGGCAGACCAGAGAATCCAGGGAATCCAAAGTAGGCACAGCAAGGAAGAGACAGCACACTTATTAGCAAAAAGAATTGTATTAGTAAAGCAGGCACAAAACACCAACGTTTCGGTCCTAAAAACAGGACCTTTATCAAGGGAGTGCTTGATAAAGGTCCTGTTTTTAGGACCGAAACGTTGGTGTTTTGTGCCTGCTTTACTAATACAATTCTTTTTGCTAATAAGTGTGCTGTCTCTTCCTTGCTGTGCCTACTTTGGATTCCCTGGATTCTCTGGTCTGCCTGGTAAGGAGCCTTTCATTATATTCATTCATATGGGACTAAGCACCTGTCTTCAACTGTATTTGTGTGCCATCTGCTCTGTTACCTTTATATATATATATATATATATATATATATATACATATATATATATATATATATATATATACTTTTAAAGACACTAAATGGTAACCATATCACAGACTGTGACCAATAGAGAAAACAGGATATAATTGAAGCTATGTCAGTATAATATATATATATATATACTGCTGCGGCAGCTTTTATTCTAACAAATCGCCGTTTTTCCCTGGCTTTTTCCTGGAATGCGACGCTCTTCAATTGGCGTATGCCGCGTTCATTTTGCGTTCCCAGCCACGGGTCATGCGCGGCTGACGCGCGGTTGATGCGTTTATTGAGAATGGTTCGGATTTAATAGGTTGCAATTCTTTGCGTGTCCGCCAGATGGCAGATATTAATGCGCATGCGCTTCAGTTATGTGTTGACTTGCAGGTGTTTCGTTTAAAAAAGATACCACAGTGTGCTATTGTAACTTGGCCTTGAGACTGAAGGAAGAGGTTGCAAAAATGTATCAATTTAGGCTTTTCATATTAAAGAAAAACAAAGACCAGTTTCGGTTACAGTATTCTCCAGAGACCCGCCAGACATGAGTGTTCAAGTGCAGCCCGCTTTCCAAAAACCCGACAGAAGTTACGCGTATTTGATATGGGCCGCGATTAATGCAACAGAGGATAAGATGGCAACAGTTGTTCAAATTTATCAGTATTTTGTCGAAAACTATGACTTTTACAAATTTTCGCCAACTCCTCATACGTGGAAGCGTGCAATAAGGAAAAGGTTATGTAGCGATCCCTGTTTTTATCGTATTGAGCCACAATTTGTTGGAGGGTATTGGTGTGTATCACCGGCTTTTTCCTGTATCTATGATCATGATGACGGCAAAAGGCGAAGGGTCGTGTTAAAACCAAATAAGAAACAACAGTTGCTGCAGAGCAATGCACCAGCACCGGCTTCCAATGACAGTCCCGCCGCCAGTGACAACTCTGAGCCTGAGCCGGATTTCGCGTGCAGTTTCGATCAAGCTTGCATGTACCTAAGCAATTTCCAGCCTCATCAGCTGACTACAGGTGGACTAGTCCCACTGCAAACTATCGACGTTAATTTAATTTAGTTACGGGTATATAAGGCAACTGATTGATCCATCTACCAGACTCCTTGATAAAGGACCTACCGGTCCGAAATGCGTAGGAGGTGTATTTTTTTGTCCCCAACGGGGTGATGATGTCATCAGCTATGCACTGAAATAAATGGAACTTTATTTTTATCTCCACCTGGGTCCCTGGCTGTGCGCTATTTGCTCTTTTCTTGCTGCTTCTGGATTTCCCTCTATGGCTGGCACGCCACTGATTATTCCTGGAGATGATGTGAGTGGGTAAGAGACTTTAAGACTGCAATAGTTGAGTACTTTCATGTGTTTATTCAAGTGACTCACAGGTCTATGCATTACACCCATTCCCACGGGTTTCTTCATGGAATTGTTATATACTGTATTAACAGTTATCATCTGGATGAAGTGATACTGGGATTGAGCACCCTATTTCCCCTTGTTTCGGTTCATAGTCTCCAATTTATATGGGGTTGGCTCACTACAGCAAACTTCCTTATCTATAATCAAGAATTTAATGGGAGCAGGTGTGGGAGGCTTTGATCTAGACCTGATTGGTTGGAAAACCATTTAAGGATTCCTATAGGGTTTATTTACCCATTTTTTCAGTACATTGACATTCTCTAGCCTCCTTTTTTATTGGAACTATTTGCATAGTCATTCCTTTAATCATCATGTCAGATATGGAGGAGAATGAGGTGACACAAGATGAATCAACCATGTATGCATTAAATTGTTTTGATGACTCTATGAGAAAGAAAAGAGCATTACAAGTATATAAACGTGTGGTGGATGTGGATACTAAGGATATTACGGATTTAAAAACCCATTTCCAGAGATTGGAGAGACTATTGATCCTGAATATTAGAGCCTGCTGGGACATAATTTCCCTGGAGAATTATATATTAAATAAAAGGATTCCCAGGGGTTTACGAATGAAAAAGGTCCCAACCTTTGGTTTCACTACTCCACAGTTTGAGCAGCACTGGATTACTACACTGGATCAGTGCTCATTCAAACTAATGGAACTCATTATAGAACAGAAAGTGAATGAGAGAAAGGGTTTACAAGTCCAGATTAAAGAACTTCAATTACAACTGCAACAATTTCAGGACTTGGAAGGTTTTAAAAATTATGATAGGATTTTGTCAGAAACAGTCTTAAAAGCAGAGGAAGATATCACTGCTAAAAAAACAGTCCAAGTATTATAGGGACCGTACAGATTACGAAAATAAACAAATTTACAGTTGGCAGCGTGTTAACCCGATCCATGAGAGAAGCATGCAGGGTCCACAAAAGAATTACTAACAGAGGGATAAAACGATGCGATAAACCCCGCGGAAGTCAATATTAAAATCTAAGAGTAATGATCAACCCAGTGGGGACTCTGACCTCTCAGACTTTGAAAACCTTTCCCATTCATTCTCATTTTTTCAGACAGAGAGAGCGGAACATCATTCCGATGGATCAGCAGAATCCTCTAGGCCCAGGTCAACGGGAGCAGACCATGCCAGATCATACCATGATAGTGGACAGGAGCAACAGAAATCAACTAGACAACAGCAGCAAAAAAACTTCCCTCTCTTCCAGAAAAAACAAAAAGAACCAGAAGAGGAAAGAAGAAGAGAGGGAGGCAGATGGCCGGCCAAGAGAAAGAAGTGAATACCAACCAAGAAATGGACGTAATTAATATTTCAGTTGAAGAATTAACTGCTGCAGAAGTGTCATTATTAAGGAAGGGCCTTAAGTATGCCCCGACAATGGACTTCGATGTATTTAACACCGCAATAGACGTTCACAAATTTGTGCGGAAATTAACTTTAAAATCTTTTTTCCATAAACGTGCACATACCCTTGAGCAAGAGGAAGCTGCGTTAGTGGACATTGCCAAAAATCCTGTAACACCTGTAGTTATGTCCAAACATTCCTCTCAGGGGTATTGTGCAGTATGGGGTGCATCAGTAACATCTGCTTCAACTTTCAGAGAGGCATGGGATCTCCAAGATATTTTGGATCTTGAAGAATTATTGGAAGATAATATTGAACTTACAGAGCAAACTGTTATTCCAGAATTTAGCACATGGAGGTCTAACCTCAAAAAGGGCTCATTGTTCTATCCCCAGTTTACCAAGAGTCCATTTTTGATGACTTTTGAGAACCCGGTAATTAGGGATTTGCATATTATGGTGGAGGGATTCTCTTTCACGAATGTGGTCAATCATAATTTGAATAAAGATGAAAAACAGGCATTATTATCCTTACAGAAAAATTCTACTATTGTCATCAAGAATGCTGATAAGGGGGGAGCGGTGGTGGGGCAGAGTAGGACTGGCTACCTCAAGGAAGCCTATCAGCAACTTGGGGATGCCACTACCTACTCTGCATTACCAGGTGACCCCACAAAGGGGTTCATGAAATCCTTTAAAGAACTATTGGAGTTGGGGGAAATTACCCAAGTTGAGCAAAACAGAGAGTGCATTTTTATGGAATCCATATCCCACTATTCCTGTTTTTTACCATCTCCCAAAGGTCCATAAGACATTGGTCAGCCCCCCGGGGAGACCAATCGTATCGTCTATTGGATCTTTGGGAGATAGCTTATCGAAATACATCGATCGATATTTGCAACCATTTGTGAAGGGTCTACCCTCCTTTTTGTTGGATTCGGGGGACCTTATTAAAAAACTTAGTCAGGTTAAATGGGGCCCGCATTCAATTTGGGTAACCATGGACGTTACGTCCTTGTATTCAGTCATAAATCATGACCAGGGGGTGGTGGCTGTCAATCATTTCATCGGGGGTCCAGATAGCAATCAATTTCACACAGCATTTATTTTAGATGCTATTCATTTTCTGCTCACACATAATTATTTTTAATTTGATCACAAATTTTACTTACAACAACAGGGCACAGCAATGGGCACGAGTTTTGCACCGGTGTATGCTAATTTGTTTATGGGGTGGTGGGAGTCACTTTTTATTTTCACTAGCACGAATACATTTCGACAATATATCACATTTTATAAGAGGTTTATTGATGACCTCATTATGATTTGGGAAGGGGATCTAGACACTTTGCACAATTTTTTTCATTATATTAATTGTAATAATAATAATTTAATATTCACTTACAACTTTAATGTACATCACATTGACTATCTGGACCTTCGGTTGTTTATTGATATTGAGGGTCAAATTCAAACAGAAACATTTAGAAAACCTAATTCGAGGAATATGTTGTTAAGAGCAGACAGCTGCCACCCACCTGCTGTCATAAAAGGTATCCCCAAAGGCCAATTCCTCAGACTGAGGAGGAACTGCTCTACGGAGGAGGGTTTCGTCCGACAGTCTGAGGAGTTGAGCCATCGATTCCAGCAAAGAGGATACAATACAAAGAATTTAGCCAGTACCCTTCGGGAAGTTTCATCTATGAATAGGGAGGACCTACTTCATACAGGGCAGGGTAACCCGCGAATGGATGCAGTTTCTTCTAATTGGAGAAAAAATTATAAGAGTAAAAAAGGAAATATATCACAATCGAATGAGGATGTTCCTCTCATGATTACGCAGTATAATAAATGTAGCCACCAAGTTCAAAACATCATTCGTAAATATTGGAATATTTTGTTAATGTTAATGGTTCGGATTTAATAGGTTGCAATTCTTTGCATGTCCGCCAGATGGCAGATATTCATGAATTGTAATGCGCATGCGCTTCAGTAATGTGTTGACTTGCAGGTGTTTCGTTTAAAAAAGATACCACAGTGTGCTATTGTATCTTGGCCTTGAGACTGATGGAAGAGGTTGCAAAAATGTATCAATTTAGGCTTTTCATATAAAAGAAAGACAAAGACCAGTTTCAGTTACAGTATTCTCCAGAGACCCGCCAGCCATGAGTGTTCAAGTGCAGCCCGCTTTCCAGAAACCCGACAGAAGTTACGCGTATTTGATATGGGCCGCGATTAATGCAACAGAGGATAAGATGGCAACAGTTGTTCAAATTTATCAGTATTTTGTCGAAAACTATGACTTTTACAAATTTTCGGCAACTCCTCATACGTGGAAGCATGCAATAAGGAAAAGGTTATGTAGCGATCCCTATTTTTATCGTATTGAGCCACAATTTGTTGGAGGGTATTGGTGTGTATCACCGGCTTTTTCCTGTATCTATGATCATGATGACGGCAAAAGGCGAAGGGTCGTGTTAAAACCAACTAAGAAACAACAGTTGCTGCCAAGCAATGCACCAGCACCGGCTTCCAATGACGGTCCCGCCGTCAGTGACAACTCTGAGCCTGAGCCGGATTTCGCGTGCAGTTTCGATCAAGCTTGCATGTACCTAAGCAATTTCCAGCCTCATCAGCTGACTACAGGTGGACTAGTCCCGCTGCAAACTATCGACGTTAATTTAATTTAGTTAAGGGTATATAAGGCAACTGATTGATCCATCTACCAGACTCCTTGATAAAGGACCTACCGGTCCGAAACACATAGGAGGTGTATTTTTTTGTCCCCAACGGGGTGATGATGTCATCAGCTATGCACTGAAATAAATGGAACTTTATTTTTATCTCTACCTGGCTCCCTGGCTGTGCGCTATTTGCTCTTTTCTTGCTGCTTCTGAACTGAAGATACTCCAACTGAACACCGGCAAGAAACATTCAATGAAAGTGGAAGCAATGGTATGTCCTGAACCTCAAGAACAGTCCAAGTACCCGATCATTTTGCGAACGAATACCGATATAGTGCGAGCTGTAATCAGGGCATACTTGCAAGAAACCAACGAGATGCCTATGGCTAACCCACTCCTCGATCCCATCCTACGGGAAGAGTGCCACCGGATATATGCTCTAGATCGTCACGGGGATCTCTACAACCGTCGAGCAGAGCTGATGACGATTTTACCAGGGGGAGGGCAGCGCATGGCCGTCTCGTGCTGTTAACCCGATCGAGACGAGACCGACCATCTTTTTTCTCTGTAAAGCACACCTGAGGAAGATGCTCAGAGGGCGTATATAATACCTTCCTAATATCTGAAGTAAGAGAATGGACGACTAAAATTCCCTTCTGAACTTACGTATATGTTCAGAATATTTCCCCATTCCCGATGGATTTCGATGCAGGACAGAGTTTGGAGCCCTGTGGAAAAAATGTCACAGGTGAACGCCGCTGTGGTGGGTGAGCAGTCAGCCGACCTGAACTTTAACATCGGAGATTCTACGCTACCAACTGAATG
Organism: Ascaphus truei; assembly: GCF_040206685.1. Classification (NCBI taxonomy): domain Eukaryota; kingdom Metazoa; phylum Chordata; class Amphibia; order Anura; family Ascaphidae; genus Ascaphus; species Ascaphus truei. The sequence goes on from NC_134488.1 coordinate 82,944,729, forward strand.
GAAAGACCGACTGACAGCCAAGTTGAATGAACGACGAGCTGTGTCCCCCAACCTATGGGAGATTCCTCTGCTACCAGGTGAATGGTGCATGTTACCTGTTGGCTCTCAAGAGGGTGAGATGTCAGCCAATGGTTGTGGGGACTGCAGAACAGACTTCTGGGGTATATACACGACATTTACTCCATGGTACTCAGCACCTCCATCTGCTGTAGGCTCCAGATGTATGAAGGTGATCTCTCACAGTAGAACTGACTCCTCTCCCCCAGAAAAGATTACACACCAGACAGGAGGTATATATAACCGTAACTGGTTTATTCTTCTGCTCAACGCAGTCTCTAGGCAATTCTGCCCAATGCAGTCACAGCTCTATCTCTCACACTTCAGATGGTCCCTGGACCTGCACTATGGGTCAAGGGCCCCCGCAGCAGTCCTAGCTCTTCCCTGATCCCCTAGCAGAACCAGATGAATAGGTAATCACTCACTCCCCCCAGAGGGAAGAGAACCTGGGCCTGCCAGTGCACAGCAGCCCAGTGTCATACCTTGTGTCTCTCACGGTAGGACACCTAACAATTTGGAGATGCAACCCACTTGAGTATAGTAGGGCGAGGGTACCAGTTCTGAACCCGGGAATGGATAGAACACAGACCTGATCCCACCTCCTCCCCAGTTACTCAACTTCCCTAGTTGCCTGACTGGGGAAAACCCATGATTGGTCCTAACATTGCCTGCTGTTACCAGGACTGATATATCAGGACAGGGCAGAATAGAAGCCAGACATGGCTACATAGGATAATGGCATCTTAATTTAACATAGGACATGCCTTTTTTCAACCTCATCTAATACTGTATATAAGGATATAAAATTGCCTCAAAGAAAAAAAAATATTTACTAAATTACTTTTTGAATAAACATGATAAAGACAGTGTTACCCTGCTGTCTAATGCTCACTTTGCTACTTAGTTAAGATGTGCTTCAGCAGTCCTTTGGGATTTTCACATTGATGGATTTTCAATGCTGGCAAGAACATAAGCATTGCTCCATTTTAATGCACTTTCTGAGTTCCTTGCTCATTGGAGTGTTGGTACTATACCTTTTTAAACAGATCCCAGAGGGTACATGTCATAATGGCTCAGTAGCTTTGAGCTGATGTGCACTGGTAGCACAGTCAGAATTGTAAATTTCAGCAATATGTCATTTAGTAAGCACTGTCACATAAGATATTTAATATAACATAAAAGTTCATCTGTCACACCACAATATACTAAGGAAAGGAACAGATGATTCTATACTTGTTTATCACGTGTGTGTTTGTGTGCGCATAAATATAAATATATGTATATGTAGCCCTGGTAAGAAATAGGGCTGTAGTTCTTTCCTCCTCCTGATATAAGCCCTGGTAAGGGCAGGCTGCCAGGAGTTATCATGGGTTTCCCCCACTTCAAGCACTGACATGAGTGGTGGAGGTAGATCACCTGACCCTGTGTCAAGGCAAGAGACACAGGGGCGGTGACTGCTGATATAATAAAGAGCAGTGCACTTCCTATTTAGAGTGAGTCTTGTGTGAAGGAGAGTCTGTGTGTGAGTCTGTCTACTGGCTGGTCCAGTGTGACTGAGTAAGTTATTTGACAGTTGGAGAAGGAGAGGAGCAGCCTCTGAGTAGAGCTGCTAGGATTATAGTTAGTGAGGTGGACCAATGTCTCTCACCCTGCTTAGGGGGTGAGGGAAGAGTTAGCCCCACCCTGGGTGCCCTTGATCCAGGGTGGTGGCAGGGGAAGAGACCATCCTGAAGGAGAGCGATCAGAGTGGAGTGGACAACCTGTACCTGTCTGCTGTTACTGCTGCTGTGAATAAAGACCTGCTGCTTTTAAAGAAAGACCACCCGTGTGAGACTTGAATCTCTCATCCCTGTGTGGGAACTCTCTATAAGGATTCCACCCCGCATTCCTGGAGCTTACTAGAGATGGAGGCGCTGCACCACTGAACGAGAACGAAGGCATCCACCCCAGAAACCTGTTCCTGTCATTCCCCATACCATCGCGTGAGACTCAGGCCCTCCTGTTGCCAGCAGGTATGTACCACATACAGCACCGACACACTTTATTCGAGCAAATACCCAGTATGTACCTGGCAGATACCTGGAATGCGCCGCTCCTCACCTCTGACAAGCCCCGTTGCGTTTGCCTTCCCAGCCTGGGTTCATGCCTGGCTGACGGGCGGCTGATCTGTTAAATGAAAATGATTAGGATTTAATAGGCTGCAATGCTTCGCGTGTCTACCAGATGGCATAAATTCATGAATTGTAATGCAGTATATATATATATACTGTGCAGTATTGCAGCCAGCGGGAATAAAATGCTTCAATCCCTGCCTGGAAAATAACCCAATGCACTCGGGCAGAAAACAGTCACAAACCTCAATACACCCGGGTATACCCGAATTCGTGGGACTAGCCGAGCTCGAATAAAGTGTGTCGCCAGTGTACAGTCATGTAGCCAGACCCTAGTACAGCGTAGGGGGCCCGATCTGTAATGGCCCCGGGGTCCATGGGTTACAGTTGGAGGCGCTTCTGAGATAGCTGAAATATCTAAGCTAAACAGGACAGGTTTTCAGCGAAGCAGAACTGAAAGTGTTAGGTACACCTCTAGAGATAGTGCTACAGAAAGAAGGGCATGTTTGCAGACTTGGGGTAGTCAGGAGAGAATGTCCTCTCGCACAGTACACCCTGGGTGCCCTAAGAGGGTGATGTAAATTTGGGTAACATGGCTATAGCTGTCCTAGTCCCTTGAGGCAGATAGTGTAAGATGACTGTGGGGGTTAGCCTGTTAACTTGTCCAGGGACCATAGCACAGGGTCTGCACTATGAGTGGCCAAAAGTAGGAGACGCCCGTACTTAGGAGATGCCAAGTACCCTAGACAGTATCTAGAAAACACACCACAGAGTGCTTGTGATGAACCGTCAGCGAGTGCGGTGTACTAAGAGAGAGTTCTGCCTAGCCTGGGGTATGCCATACGTTGTATTCGTTGGTTAGATCATCCTGAAGAGTAGTAAGTGTCTAGGAACGTGTTGCACTTTAGACACGGAGAGTAGCGCAATCGTGGGCTTAGAGGGCTCATTAAAGATGGCGGAGAGAGATACATGTGCTCTGCGGGGCATGGAGGAGGTTAAAATGGTGACAGCAGCGTCATTCACTGCAATGTGGGTTGCAGCCGATCCAAAATGGCAGTTCCCGCCGAGCCTAGATCGCACACGTGCTGCGTGCAAACAGGCTGTGCAAGAAATGTGGCGAGAGATGTGCAGGGGTTTGGTGCCAAACCCAGATCCCCAGCAAAAAGAGCGGAGCGGCGCAAAAGTTGAAGCCACGCCCACCTCTGCAGTGACTGGCCGACAAACGAAGCCACATCACGCAGAGCGAGAGAGTGCCCCTCCTTTTGTTCCAGAGGGAGGGGGCACACCAAGAGCCAATCAGAGCAGTTCCCCCCAGTGGAAGGAGGGACATGAAGTGAGGCCGAGGAGCTTCATTTCTGCTTGACAGTTGATGGAGAAGACGCTAAGAGCAAGCTGAACTACTCAACCCCCGCGCAAAAGATGGCTGATCTGAGTGTGACCACCTATCAGTTTCCAGGAGGCTTCCTGGTTGTGGAGGTTGATGGCCGAGAGTATCTGCGGTGCTGTGCGTACAATGCAGGACACCGGGACCGGTCCCAAGCACGACGGCACGGTGCCCCCAGTGTGGCACGTTCTACTTATGGCCTGTCGAGCCATGGCCTATGATCAAGACCCGCGCGAGGTGCCTCTCCAGCAACCCTGATCGAGGTAGCGGAGGAAAAAGCGGAGGCGGAGGCGAAGGTGAAGGCTGTCCTGGTCCCATATATCACCCCTGAGGTAGGGACCCAGGCCCAGCAAACAAGAGATATCCCGGCGGCGGAGAGCACGACCGCAATGGTGGTACCGGAGCGGGCCCGTTTCGTACCACTATCCACTGGCGGTGCGGCTAGGACTCGAGGTGATTCCCATGCGGAGGAACCATTGCAGTCCTCGTTGGAGGAAGAAGACAGCCTGTCATCGGTGGCGATGTGCCGGCCGGCGAACTACCCCAGCTGTAAGAAAGAAGCAGTTCCACTTACCTCGGAGATGGAGCAGACGAGTCCGGAGACCCCCCGACAGCGAGCACTGGTGCGGCCTTAGCCACGTAGATGTCCCACGGTCATGGCGATTCCCAGTGCGACGGAGATTGGATCCGAGATGGCTCCGGAGGAACCAACGAGCATCGGCCGACAGCGGAGCGGTAAGAAGACACCACCACCTCCTTACTCCCGCCAGGCGAAGACGGAACCTGAGGAGAGAGAAGAGCTTGAGGCCAACCTGCCCATCTGTGATCCTGATGGTCCACCACCGCCCCTTCCGGTCTTCGACGCACTTCCGGTGCGAGACCAAGGAGCGGATGAAGATTCCGCGGTGACCAGCGATGACGTCACTTCTGGGTCCGACTGGCGCAGAGGCCCGGAAGCTTTGCTTTCTTCCCTGCGGAGAGGGGGAGAGGAGCCCGAAGTGCGGCAAAAAGAGCAAGTAAGAAGCTACCCACCGGTCGTGGCATCGGCCGTCTCAGAGACACTTTGCAGGACATTGTTGATCCGATGGTCACCACCCCTACCACCATTGCCCCAGCCACTGCCCCTGCCTCGTCACGTGTCATGCCACAAGGTCCTAGTAGGAGTAAGCTTGGAAAGACACCCAAGTATTCCACTAATGGAGGGATTTGGAATTAAGTGATGAAGGTTCTGAGGGGGAGATACCCTTATCCAGTGTTGTACAGTACGTGTACCTAACCCCACTGTGTTTAAACCTGTTCCTAGAGGTAGGGCCCGAGGGTCCAGAGTACTGCAAAGGCGGGTCCTATAAGTCCCGTGATACATAAGATGAACCCCACGATTATTAGGAATGTCATCAGAGGTAGACGCAAAGGCTTACACTCTACCGAGGCAGAGACGTCAGGTGTGTCCTCCAGAACAGAGTCTGAGGCAGGTATGAGTGTAGCATCATCATACGAGCACCAAGATAAGTGGTGGGCACCGTTATTCACAGGGTACCATGAGGGTATGGATCGCACCAGATTTGTGCTTATCCAGAAAGACATAGTAGATCACTGGTGGGATGTAGGCACCTTTTCTGTACAGGAGGTTGCCGATGAGCTAGACAACCGGTACAGAGATATTGAACAGAAAATAATTACTCCCAAAGGATCATCTATTCTTTATGACAATGTTGCCCTTGAGGAGCCACAGTTCTGGGTACTGCCAGGCAAGTAACTTACTGACTAAGTTAAGTAGGGCAGACAGAGTCATAGTGGCAAGGTACCGGCAATCTCATGGCTATGAGTTCCCGTATGTGGCAGAGCCAATCATGCAGGAAATAGAAGACCAGAAAGATACCTGGCTCTGAGAAGCAGTCCTTGAGTATCTAAGAATCAAGTTTGGTAGGGCCGCTTATTTGAGGGAGGATAAGATTTGTGATGTGAGAAGAGCTTGGAGAACAGGCAGGAATATCACCATGCCCTGTACAGACCGGAGAATGGGCCTGTACAACCCTTTTACGTTAAGGTTGTGGATCACAATGGGCAGGAAGTGAGAAAGCCTGATCCCTGCCATTATTATTGAAGTTAGGGTTCTCCATGTTGGGAGGTACCCAATGTTATACAGTATGTATTCACCATCATGGGTGTGACAGTCTGAATTGTACTTACTAATAAATTGTGTTTGTAATCCACAGATTGTTCACCTGCAGGATGGTACAGCAAATTGGTCCAAGTGGGGACCATTGGATTCCACCCGAGAGAGAGTGTAGCCCTGGTAAGAAATAGGGCTATAGTTCTTTCCTCCTCCTGGTATAAGCCCTGGTAAAGGCAGACTGCCAGGAGTTATCATGGGTTTCCTCCACTTCAAGCACTGCCCTGAGTGGTGGAGGTAGGTCACCTGACCCTGTGTCAAGGCAAGAGACACAGGGGCAGTGCCTGCTGATATCATAAAGAGCAGTGCACTTCCTATTTAGAGTGAGTCTTGTGTGAAGGAGAGTCTGTGTGTGAGTCTGTCTACTGGCTGGTCCAGTGTGATTGAGTAAGTTAATTGACAGTTGGAGAAGGAGAGGAGCAGCCTCTGAGAGAAGAGCTGCTAGGATTATAGGTAGTGAGGTAGACCAATGTCTCTCACCCTGCTTAGGGGGTGAGGGAAGAGTTAGCCCCACCCTGGGTGCCCTTGATCCAGGGTGGTGGCAGGGGAAGAGACCATCCTGAAGGAGAGCGATCAGAGTGGAGTGGACACCCTGTACCTGACTGCTGAAAGAAAGACCACCCGTGTGAGACTTGAATCTCTCATCCCTGTGTGGGAACTCTCTATAAGGATTCCACCCCGCATTACTGGAGCTTACTAGAGATGGAGGTGCTGCACCACTGAAAGAGAACGAAGGCATCCACCCCAGAAACATGTTCCTGTCATTCCCCATACCATCGCGGGAGACTCAGGCCCTCCTGTTGAAGGCAGGTATGCACCACATACAGTCATGTAGCCAGACCCTAGTACAGCGTAGGGGGCCTGATCTGCGATTGCCCCGGGGTCCATGGGTTATATATATATATATATATATATATATATATATATATATATAGTCAGATAAGGCAGTTGGCACTCCAGTAGGTGCTGGTAAGCCACAGGTGCACGTCCCATATATAGAATGTAGTTATACATTACCGTTCCAAGGATTGGTAAACAAGAGACAGCACTCAATGTTGAAAATCAAAGTGTATTAGTGAAAGCAAAAATACATCCAGAAACCAAACATTTCGGTCCTACAGAATGGGACCTTCCTCAGGTGCGTACGCATCCACACCGGGGGAAGGACAAGCACAGATTACATTCCAAGAGACACTGTTTTCAAGTTATCCTTGCTTCATTCATTGTAACATCGTCGGAAGAAGAGATCAGTGTATCTCGAAAGCTCGCACAAATAAAAGCATTTCGTTAGCCACAGAACGGTATCATCTATTTATTTTTTGATTTTATATATATATATATTTACCAGTCCAGAGTCCAGCAAGAAGAGACAGCACACTGCATGATATAATCCAAAAAGTATTGTATTGTTACAAAAAAACCACTGCAGCCAACGTTTCGGTCCCACAGAGAGACCTTCATCAAGGCTGTGCAAACGTCAAATGACCGTGACCAACTATATATACCCCAACCCACAGTGCACCAAACATACATCAACCAATCACCAGTCACATCAATCACCTCATGTATACACATCAGCTGCCCAACATGCACTGTAAGCCAATACCTAAACGGAGGCACTATTCCCACACCCGGAAACGGAGGGAATCCAATTTAGAGAATCAGAGCTGGGAAAATACCCAAGCAACCAATCAGAGCCAAGCCGGCTAGAAAAGCTGGGTCAGCGGGAAATCCGAAATAGCCAAGAGACATGCGCAAGCCTGCCACCTCTCTCTCTGGCTATCTCAATGTCACTCAATGAGCAACTGCCATGTTTCGTAATGTTGCTCTCACTGGTATTCGGGCCTATCTGCATACCGTGAGAGCAACACAGCAAAAAAAATGGCGATTTCAAAACCCTGCCGATAATTTCTATCAGACTTTACTGCATGAGGCCATTAGTCGTGGCCGTTTTGCAGCAACCAAATGACCGTAGGTGCTTGGCCGTGACTCACCTGGCAGCCGAGATACTAAATTGCTAAGCTAAGTGATTAACCTTACTGTTTACCTTAAAAACCCCTAATGTTAATACTTACGTTACCCTCTGCCCTAAAAACCTTAACCTCACCCTAAAACCCTTTACACTAAGCCCTTACCTTAACCACTAAAACCCCTACAGTTACCCCCTACCCTAAAATTAACCCTCCACGCTCAAACTAAAACTAACCCCCTAAACTTACCTACTCGTCAAAGCGGCCGGCTGTGGAACGGCTGTGGCAGAGGGCCCACTGCGGTGGTATTGGTCCCTGCAATGGTCTCTTTTTGGTGGCTTACGCTGAGGGAGACAAAGGGTTTTATCAAAGTGTTAGTGGCAGAGGTGAGAATCAATAGTGCAAACTTGTGTATTGAAGAGTAGCATGTAACCGATGCATCATATGGAATATCACCTTGAGAATAATTTCCTATACATTATGAGGCAGTCACTGTATGTAGAATTATTACACTCCCTTGTCATTCTCATAAAAGGAAGAGAAATCTTGATGATAATTTCATTTTACTTTTATTACAAAACTACTTATTTAAATGTAACAGCGCACAGATAGGAGCAAAGAATTCACGCTGTCAGGAAGCATTGTCTTTATGCTCAATTACCATTTTGGATACAAAATAATCCTGCTGACAGCTAATCGAATATTTGCTAAAAAAAATGTATTCCTGTTTCCTGTTGGGTAGAATCTGATCCCTGTAATTTTATTTTGCAGCATATTCTCATTTTCTTTCCCCTTGGAGATCTGCGTTTCTTAATTGTCATAATTAAATCAATCACGTCTTATATTTACAGTGACTTTGGCTTCTTTCTATTCTTCTTTTACAATAGAAAGAAGATCACTGAAAAGAAAAAATGCAAGTTCAGAAGACTACCTATTTGCTCACTTTGGTGTCTTGGCAAACGTGCCACTTTATTTACCTTATCTAATTGATTTTCTCTTGGTTCTTCATAAGAATTATTGATTTTTAGTGTTCCTGAAAATCACATATAATCCTAAAAGAATGTGATTTAAAACAAACAAAAAATAAAAACAGCCACATACAGGAAAAAGTGCAACAATTTTGGACCTTTGCAATACAGTAATGTATCTAGAAATAATTCATTTAGAGCAGGGGTTCTTAATCAAGATGATTTCACCCCCATGTGGTGTTTGAAAGTGGTTAATGGCGGGATTAAGAAGTTGCTGAGATCTGTTGAAGATTATTTTTTTTTATATTAAACATTATCTAAACTCAAGACATCAAACATTAGTTTCCTTTCTTTATTTGTAGCATTTTATTACTTTTAATGTAAAGAATGAGACTCTGCAAGTTAGTGTGACCACAATATTTTAAAGGTACTATTTTATCAGGTCATGTTGGATAGGGAAGGATATTAACTGAATGAATGTGTGAACAAAACTATACTCATAATTTGAATGTTGAAGCATGTGCAGCATTTGCACAGTGAACATTTGAAAAGTTATGATATTTTTAGGCCTTGATGTTTACTAATCAATCTTCTGCCATAAGACACATTCCAAGCTGAAATATACCCTACAGCCCATTCATATCAATTGGTTAGGTGTATTCCAGTATGGAATGTTTCTTTTGACAGACGACTGGTTAGTAAACATCAAGGCCTAAAAATAGAATATAACCTTTCTGTAAAAGGATTGCAGAAGTTTGATATACTGTAGTCATCTATGCACTGATACACATAATTAAAAATAAAAGCATTGCATTATGCTATGAAGTTACTTCCCTGTGCTAGAGAAGTGATCAGCTCCATTCAATTGAATGGGAATAAAATGTTCTCCAGCACAGGGAAACATTTTAACAGCATACGTAATAAGGGCTTACATGTATTCAAATTATGATGGATGAAATCATACATATTGTTTTGCATGTTGCATGGTAATTCATATGGATCTGTAAAGCTCTTAGCAACTGGAGCAAATATGGAAGGAAATTGATTTTTGTTATAGTAATACTAGTGAAAAAATAGCTCATTCTAAACATACAGTCTTGGATTTGATGAAGGCCCGATTCCAATGCATACTGTAAAAATACTGTATATTGTATGTTACATAAAGTTTAAGGTGATAATGAACTATTCTGTCTAAAGTATGTCTCTACAGTATACTGTATTAAAGGTGTAGTCATTCCTAAAACGGAAAGGAGCAATGGCATTAATATGTTGAAGAAGCATAATCTGGGCGATTTACCCTTTTTTTGTTGTTATAAAAATCAGACACCTTCAAGTAAACTGAAATCTTGTCATTAGATTAGGTTGTAAACATGGGAAGCTGAGACTCTGAAGAGTTTTGATTTTCTCTCGGTGCTCCCTTTTCTGTTACAGTATGTCACTAAGTTGTAAGTGCTACATTTCAGCACACCTTTTCTCCCATTCAAATAAATGGGAGTAAAGGCGTGATAAAGTTCACCACCCTTTTTTGGATCTGGGTTAGTGTGACATAGATGTTGAGAATACACTCGTTTAAGATTTACACCCTTCAATTAAGAGACCCAGAGGAAAAGACAATTTGTCTTAATTTCCAAACAAGCCAGACAGACAAATGTTTTCTTTAAATATTATTTTATTTGTTTAATGAAGATAGTTACATTAATAGTTGTATACAATTATTTTTTTTACAGACTTTGTAGACCTTTATCAATTTAACCCCAACTGCTACAGAACTATAATCAAATTAACATCTCCTTGGTATGCCTGTCTGAGTTGATTAGGCAGAATCCCTCCTTTAAGTATTATCGTCAAGTGATTTTAGAGTATTTAAGTTAGTCATCTCAAGTGTCGTATGAAGTGTACGTGGAGTTAAAATTGGAAGTAAATTGGAGGTGAAAAATACAAGAGGATCTGGACTCTGCACTTCGTCAACTCTTCAACTGTGAGAACTTGGCTTTCTAAATACTTCTACTATTTTTACACATCTAAATTTGTAAGCTGCTGTTCAACATTCAGTACTACACTGCCCTCCCAGATCTGATTTTTACAGCTGCTCTTTAAACTTCTACTCATATTCTCCAATACCTGGGAACTCTCATCTCCTACCTCTCTCCCTGCATCTCATTATGCTCTCTCTATTGTTTTTTCTGTTTGCTGTGTAACAGTTGTTCCCCCACCCGGTGGGAGATTTGTCCATTACTACGGTGTATGGTGCATATACCTGCTGGTAACAAGAGGGCTGAATTATCTGCCGATGGTAGTGCGGAAACAGGACTAGGCTTCTGGGGTTATTAACCTACATATTCTTTAGCAGTGCAGTGCCTCCATCTGCCGTAGGCTCCAGGGAACTGATGGTGATCTCCCACGGTAGAACAATTACCTCTCTCCCCCAGTAAGGTCACGCACCAGGCAGGAGGTAAAACAACAGGAGCGGTTTATTGTCTTCACTGTATAGAACAGTAACAAGGCAGAGTTCTGCCCGATGCAGTCTCTCAGCTATCACTGAAGGCTGATCGAGTGTAGCATTGCGGAAGTGCGACAGGAGTTTCCAGCAGCTGTACCATACCAAGGCAGAGTATTACATTGGACCCCTCCAACCCAGATGACGTACCCCTTAGAGATTTCTCTCAAATGATCAGTGTTTTTTTAAATCTTGTAAGTGTGATTCCTAGGGACTGCGTGTCATATTAAATGGACTTTATTTTTATACAGTTAAACACTATGAAGCCTGCGCTTCTCTTTGTTTTTCTCTCTCTCTCTCTCTCTCTCTCTCTGTATATATATATATATATATATATATATATATATATATATATATATATTACTTAGAAATTGAAAACAAGGTTTTTTCAAATGGTAACAGTCCAGCAGGTACTTTGCCCTCTATACTCACCAGTCCAAAGACTAAATAAAAGATCTGAAGTACAATTAATCAGCTGTACTATATTGGTCATAAGGCAATTACTGAAATGTAAGGAAGAGCACTTTACTAACTGGAATAAAAGATTATTTTATTAACAATAACTCAAATCAATCTATATATATTTGACATTTCATTTATGGACTTCATGACAGACAACTTCTCTTAAATTACTTTAATAGGCATTTACTCGTCACTTACAAGCCCTGTCATAATTCACTCATATATTAATATGAGATTTTGCTGATGTGTTCAGTGCTTGATTGTAACAGCTTCTCCCTTAACAATGATGGGGTAATTTTATTTTGAAGTAGCAATCCCCCCCACCCACCCACAATTTTTTTTTTATATATAGCTTACTTGAACTGGGTCTTTCTTGGACCGGGACGGCTTGCCATATTAACACAACCGTGAATTCTGCATTGTATCAGAAAATTCTACAGGAGAATGTCAGGCCATCCGTACGTCTGTGAGTTGAAGCTGAACCGAAAGTGGGTCATGCAGCAAGACAATGATCGTAAACATACAAGCAGATGTACAAAAGAATGGCTGCAGAAGAAGAGATTCCGCATTTTAGAATGGCCTAGTCAAAGTCCAGACCTAAACCCCAACGCAATGTCCTAGCAGGACCTGAAGCAAGCTATGGAAGGAAGCCCTCAAATGTCTCTGAGTTCAAGCAGTTCTGTAAGGATGAATGGGCCAAAATGCCTCAAAACCGATGTGAGACACTAAACAGCAGTTACAGCAAATGCTTAGTTGAAATCATTGCTGCTCAAGGGGGTGTAGGTCTGTAGTCTTGGCATTTGTCTTGGTGATGCCTGTGATGTAACCTGAGTATTCTTATGATGCATTCTGTGTATCAAGACTTACAGTACCACTGCTTTCTGCCTCAGACATGGTATTCGCTAAGCTCAAAGCTTCTACCCTAAAGACACGGTCTCATAGAAAATCTGCTACCTTGAGCAGACAATCTCATTTCAAGTCTGCCAACCATCAGAAATATTTCTCTAATAATTCCAGGTCACCAAGATTTCTGATCAAACCAGGTTCTGATTGCCCCAGAGGTCACCTCTGAAGGGTGGATTTCTGCAAGGGTTACAGTCCATGGTGTTCCTGGAACTTGCCCTTATGTGACCACTACATCTTTGTTCATGTCTAACCTTTTCCTGGAGTCAGTAATTGGCTGCCCTGTTCCAGTGCTTTAAATAGCAGCCAGCTTCTCCTTGCTTGTGCCTGACCATGGTATTCTGTTCCATGTGTTCCTGGACCATGGCTGTTCTTTTATACTAGTTCTGATTCTGTATCCCGAGTTTTGTTCCAGGTTCCTTTTTGTCTGCAGCTCTAGCCGTGTTATCTGTCCTCCTGCCTGTGATTCCCTATTGCAGAACCTGTGACTACGACCTTCCACCTCTGCCTGCATCCTGGCACCAATTACTCTAACAGGACTCTGTCCCCGGCTCTGGTTGGTGATCATGTACCCCTACCTTAGCTCTGTGGGTCCGCTTCCTATTGGAGGCGAGCATTATTATAGATGTCTCATGGTGATGTATTGCCATCCCAATGTGATGTCTCATGATGTCGCAATGCTCCAGCAGGGAGGCTTCTGTTCAAGGAATCGCCCAGGCTGGTAAGAACCTATAATTCACCCATGCACCACAATAATAGAGGGGATGTAAAATCTGACTTGTGACGGGAGGCTAGCTAAATAAGATTTGTTTGCATTAGAAAGAGGCATCTAAGAGGGGATATTATAACTGTTTTAAAATATATTTGGGGACAATACAAGGAGCTTTCAAAATAACTATTCATCCCAAGTACAGTACAAATGCAATCATCTCTCAAGGTTGGAGGAAAGAAGATTTCCCCATCAACAAAAGAAGGTGTTCTTTACAGCAAGGGAAGTTATTATATGGAATTTTATGTCCATGAAGACTGTGATGGCAGATACAATAGATATTTTCAATATAATGCTGGATGTCTTTTTAGAAAGGAAAGGTATACACGGATATACCAAATAAGTAAACATGGGAAGGATGTTGATTGAGGGAGAAATGTGAGTGCCATTATTGGAGTCAGGAAGGTATTATTTTTTTCCACCTTATGAGATATCATTGGATAATGTTTCACCAGGGTTTTTGTTTGCCTTCCCCTAGATCAATATACTGTTAATACATATATAGGATGTGTCTTCTAACTTTACATAAGTTGAACTCGATGGACATATGTCTTTTTTAACCTCATCTACTGTGTAACTATGTAAAGCTTTCAGTTATTGAACAACATCTAGGAGTCACACTTATTTACATATCTTCATTAACTCCTCTTTTTAAAAAGAGAAAAACACATTTTATTTACTTAATGGACTGGATTTCACTATTGTATAATCTTGGCTATTAAAAAAAGTAGTTCCTGCAAATGACTGCAGTATCTGTGACTGCAAAGGGTTATTTTGGGGGGGATGTAATGTGTTTTATGGCACTGCAAGAGATCTTATGTCAGTGGTGCGCAAACTGGAGATTTTTCAGGGTCAGGGGTGGGGTGTCCGGTGGTTATAGAGGTCCCGTGCTTCCCCAAAGTAATTTAATTAAATGCCTGGAGACTGCGCGCTGCTCTGTAACTTTCCTTACCTTGGCTGCCAGCCAATGATTCCACAGGGTTACCATGGCAATGTGACATCACATGGTGTGTCATTTGACACCAAAGCCAAAGTAATGGGGAGGGGGGTGCGAGCAGGAGAGGAAAGCATGCAAGGGGGCGCCAGGAGAAAAGTTTGCATGCCCCTGTCTTATGGCATAACCCCTCTAATTAAATCTAGACGAATGTAGTATCAAAATATTTTGTGCTACATCTATGAATAATATGTCACTAGGTGGTCATTGTAAATGTGACTACTATGGCAGACAAGCTCAATTTTGTCTCACTGTAGCAGTATCTCACATGAATCTTTCAACTTTGTATGTTATCCATGCTGCATTTGCAGTCTCAAGGCTGCAGTGTCTGTCTCTCTCTATGCAACTCCCTATATTCTATTTTACTGGGATTACAGAATCTATTTGACATTCAATCTGTAACATTTGAGGATGATTTGAACCCTATCAACGGAGTGAGCCAGAGCAAACTAATTTTGATTTTTAATTGATATCCCAGAAAGTTATGCGTTCTGAAATGTTTTTAGTGATGTGAATGCTGATTGGTAAAATATACTATTCTTTAGAGATATGTAAAAGGTTTCCAAAGTTCATGAATCATGTGAAACTTGGCCTTTTTTTATGAATCAAAACTGCAACATGTGCAAAAAGAAAATTGACAAACATTCAAAGATGTTTTGCAGGATACACCACCCATTGAATGCTACCATTTCCCAAAGCCCATTTGAAGACATTGTCACGGTAGACCAGGTCTTATCTACACATTAATACCGGGATACTGGACTGAGCACACAAGATAAGTAAAATAAATTGTAATTTATTTATTTTCAGACAGACACACACATCTTCACAATATACACTCAATAAAAAACTTACTGGGATGGGGAAACGAAAACAAATGTCCTTGGAACGAAACAAAGTCTCTGGGCACCCCTGCACGCATGCAAGTGGGTACGCAAAAGGATCTGTGTAGCAGTTCCTGGCTAGGGCGCAACTTGCCAGCCCTATATCTCAGCCAACAGGAAAAAGTTTGATCAGTCCTTAAAGTGTTTGTTCGAGAACCCGTAACTCTAACGAATTCCAGAAGAGGGGGATGATCCTTGGTTACGATATTATTAACTCCTCACACTCCGGAACCGCAGATGCTGGAACTTGGTCAATTCATTGTTAAAATCAGGTGAATCTGACTGGGACTGGGCCTGGGCTGCAGGCATTTTATAGGGTTCAGGGTCTTATACTTAACATATGCACCCAATCCCACCCGTGGAATCTTTTCCCCATCCATCCCCGACTTGCCAGTACTTTGCAGAAAGGGCAGGAGCTGCCACCCGTTTTGCATGGAGCATGTGTCAACTTCACACCTGAGCTCCTTAGCATACCAGGGTCAGCCCTTTACCTGGTGACACTGAGTCTGGGGTTTGGCCACCAAGTGTGAAGTACCCATACTTTACACCGGAATCTGGCACTCACAATATCCCGGCCCTCCTAACACCTAGGATTGCTGAGGCTTTACAACTCCGGACTTCTCATAGACATTGAGGCACCCTGTCTGCAGAGTGTCTTTGAAGCACGGAGTTGAGAAATCCCTCAGTTCATTCACCCATAGCATATTTGCATGCTAAAGAATTTTTCCCGGGCTTGCAGAAAAAAGTTTTCCTGCCTTCACATTTAAAACCCACAGTATAACACAGTTTATTAATACAGTATGTTCTGCTTGTGCCACTACTATAAAGTTTATATGTGTATGTATGGTTTCTTTATCCCTTATTGCACTCCAAAAATTAGAGTGCTAGCTTATTCCGTTCGCGAGTTAGCTTATTTAATTGAACGGACTATGATGTGGTTTTGCGGTTTAACCCAATTCCCACGTCAATTGACTTTCCCGCTTTCAAGTTATGAAGTTAACAAGATAGCGGATACATTTTGACAGAAAGCACTTCAGCTAGACCGCAAACCACTTACTCACTTAACCTTGCGATTGCGAGGTCAAAAGCATAGAAAGTGATCCCTATACTTTCAACACAGCCACCCATACATAGACACATGTCTTCAATCAGCACTTGGTTTAGCGCTCACAGCTCTCTCTTGTGTCTCAAAACCAATTGGCACCGTTTGTATACATTCCTATTACTGCAGCTAAGGAATGGGCTGCAAAATAGGAACAAGAAAGATGGTGTAGGGGAAAACATATCAGTGTGGTGCCCATACAATTAACCCCTTAAGTCCCAATGCGATTTAGGGTTAATCAGCCGGGTATAATACCTTTATTAATGGCTTGATTAACCCCCCTATCGTCACAGACATTTCCACATCTTTACCATTCTTTGTCAGCTGTTTAGGTTAAAGATAGTACCAGGAGCTAGAAATGTATGCGAACAGCACCTCGTTGCATACTACAGGCATACCCCGCATTAACGCATGCAATGGGACCGGAGCATGTATGTAAAGTGAAAATGTACTTAAAGTGAAGCACTACCTTTTTCCCACTTATCGATGCATGTACTGTACTGCAATCATCATATATGTGCATAACTGATGTAAAAAATGCATGTGTAAAAGACTCTATAGTCTCCCCGCTTGCTCACAGCTTTGGTACAGGTAGGGGACGGTATGGCTGTTCAGGACATGCTGACAGGCGCATGCGTGAGCTGCCGTTTGCCTATTGAGCGAGATGTACTTACTCGCGAGTGTACTTAAAGTGAGTGTCTTTAAACCGGGGTATGCCTGTACTCATGTCAATCTTTGTATTTATTCATATATTTTAATTTCATGCATTTGTTTAAAGTTGTAACTCACCCTGCTTCTAGGGAGGTTACACAGATGTGGGTACAATTGGCTGCTCAGTTTGATCAAACAAAGCAACCACGATAACCACTTGTGCCTGTGGCGGTTGGCCGTGTTAATTCCGCATGGAATACAGCAGAGCACATGAAAATGGCTCCGTGATTTGTTCGAATAACGGCCGCTGCACAAGTATATTACCTCTATCAGTGCAGATCTGTGCAGGCTACGTTTACATGCAGGTCATAATGATGGGCGCCAGGAAGTTTGTAGTTATGAACAGGACAGGTTTTATTTTAATTTAATTTAATTCAGTACAGCTTCTTCTCCAGGGGAATTACCGCATCCCTGATGATGCACATCCCTTGAACAGTTGCATGAACAGACATTAATGATAATTCTCATTGTGGTATTTTATGCCCGTTCCTTTTATGGTCAGCCTACGACTGAAATTTAACATGGCAAAAACAGAGCTCCTTATACTTCCTCCCAAACCTGGCCATACTTCCTCCTTCCACATTACTGTTAGAAGTACCATCATTCACCCAGTAGCCCAAGCACGCTGCCTAGGGGTCACACCCGACTCCACTCTCACATTCTCCCCTCATATTCAAAACGTATCTAAAAACCTGTCGCTTTTCCTCCGCAATATTACAAAGTTACGCTCTTTCCTCTGTTACTCGACTGCTAAAATTTAGACTCAGACCCTCGTTCTCTCCCGTCTTGATTATTGAAACTTCCTGCTGTCCAGCCTCCCTGCCTCCCCTACAATCTATCCTTAACGCAGCTGCCAGAATCACTCTACTCTTTCCTAAATCTGTCTCAGCTTCTCCCCTGCTGAAATCACTCTCCCGGCTTCCTATCAAATCCCGCATCTCACACTCAATTCTCCTCCTCACTTTTAAAGCTTTACTCTCTTCTGCTCCTCCTTCATCACAGCCCTAATTTCTCGCTATGCACCATCCCGACTCTTGCGTTTTGCTCAAGGATGTCTTCTCTCTATCCCGTTTGTATCTAAAGCCCTCTTCCACCTTAAACCTTTTTCACTGTCCCACACCTCTAGAATGCCCTTCCTCTCAATACCCGACCAACACCCTCTCTATCCACCTTTAAGACCCACCTTAAGACACACTTGCTTAAAGAAGCATATGAGTAGCACTGTGGCTAATACTATACACGATACATAAAGCTTGGCCCCCTGCAGACGCACTTACCAGAATGCCCTCCTACTATCTCTGTACGTTCTCCCTACCAATTAGATTGTAAGCTCTTCAGAGCAGGGACTCCTCTTCCACTACGTTATTTTTTATATCTGATGCACTTATTCCCATGATGTGCTATTTGTAGTTATTTGTTATTTAAATGATTGTCAAGTGTATTACTGCTGTGAAGTGCTATGAAGATTAATGACGCTATATAAATAAAGACATACATATATACAATTAAAATATGTAGTAAGCACCAATACACAATCCACCCCTAAAACCAATATTTATTTTAATAGACACAGGATTAATACCACAGGCCAGTGTGGGTCCCCGGGTGGTCCCCATGTGTGTCTGCAGGCCCCACAGGCCACCCTGGGTGGTTCCCAGTGGTGTCTGGGGGCCCTCAGATGGTTCCCACAGGTGTTTGGGGGCCCTCAGGTGGTCGCCGCAGGTCGCCGCAGGTCCCAGGGTCCCCCACAAATGTGGGGCTCCCAGTTCCTCCCCTCGGGTGTCTGTGGGTCCTCGAGTGGTCCCCATGGGACCCTGCTGGTCTGCGGTACCATTCCTGTATTTAAAAAAAAATAAACATGGCCTACATTTCAATAAATACACCTACCCCCCACCAACCACATACAGTACAGTAATGGGTAAAATAACTATTATCCAATCAGTATGGTTGTGCTTCATTTCCCGTTAACATGACATCACTAAATCCACAATGGCTTCCCTCACATGGTCTACTACAACCAATCAGATTGGGGCTATAGTTCTCCCAATCTGATTGGCTGAAGTACCACGTGAGGGCAGCAATTTTGGATTTAGTGATGTCATGTTAAAGGAAAATGAAGCACAACCATTCTTATTGGTTGGCTTCACTTCCTTTACATGACATCAGATCCTAAAAAAAAAGTGATTCTCGCAGCCAATCAGAGCTGTGAGAACCATTTTCCAATCATATGTGACATCACAGGCCCTATTTAAGGCCGTGATGCCTCATTTGAGCTCAAGAAGCCGACGTGTCAACATCATGGATCTAACATGGGTTTTTTTGATTGACAGATGAAGACAGAAGATAAAGAAAATAATCCTGATTCTGATCTTCAACGTGGATGCGTTGGTTTGTCTTTCGTGACGTCACCGACGAGAGCTTGCTGATTCCCCGGGATTCGGAGGGCCAACGCTTCTAAAGGTAAGATCAATATTGAATGTATGTACTTTTATTTTTATAGGTTTTTTCATTGGATTTTCCTTTTTTTATGTTTTTCATTGCCCATTGACTGCTAATATATTAATCTTTACCAGTACACCTCCAAACACATACACTACAGTTATGGGCAAAATAACTATTGTCCAGATATGGATAATAGATCATTTGCACTTTATTAAACACAACATTAGCCAGGCAACATAAATAAAGTAAATAAAAAACATTCTACTTACCCCTGGCAATATGAAGGGCGTCCTCTTCAGCATACTGCAAGTCCATGTCCTCCATTGCCAGAAAGAATACATAGCAAAATACATTCTAATGGCCCCTAGCCCCTTAATCACCTTAGCGGTTAATAACCACTATATTAATTAAGGGGTTAACCCACCCTGTCCAGCTACCCACCCGGGAGGCCTGACCACCCACCCGAGACCCACTATAACCACTGATTGTTATAGTAGTACATCATATCCATAATATGGGCATGATAAGCTACACTGGCGACACACTTTATTCGAGCTCGGCTAGTCCCACGAATTCGGGTATACCCGGGTGTATTGAGGTTTGTGACTGTTTTCTGCCCGAGTGCATTGAGGTATTTTCCAAGCAGGGATTGAAGCATTTTATTCCCGCTGGCTGCAGTACTGCACAGTATATATATATATATACTGCATTACAATTCATGAATTTATGCCATCTGGTAGACACGCGAAGCATTGCAGCCTATTAAATCCTAATCATTATCATTTAACAGATCAGCCGCCCGTCAGCCAGGCATGAACCCAGGCTGGGAAGGCAAACGCAATGGGGCTTGTCAGAGGTGAGGAGCGGCGCATTCCAGGTATCTGCCAGGTACATACTGGGTATTTGCTCGAATAAAGTGTGTCAAGTGTGTCAATATGGCAATCAATCAATCAATCAATTACCTAAATTAAACCACTAGCCAACCAATCAATTAAAGAAATACAACCACTAGCCAATCAATTAAATAAATGACACCACTAGACAATCAATTAAAGAATTCACACCACTAGCCAAACAATACATTTCATGTATAATGTAAAAGCAGTAACCAACACATCAATTAATTAATACATCCACTAGGCAACACATAAATTAAACCATTAGCCAACAAATTAAATAAAAACGCTAAAAAATATGAAAAAAAATACAAAGCAAAACAAGCCATTACAATTAAACATAATTTAATCAAAACAATAAACATACATAGAAAATATAACAGTCACTAGAAGAAATGCATTTGCCAAAAAATGCATTGACAATTACTGTATTTATCTGTACCTTAAACATGTACAGATTAATGCATTAGCAGTCAATGGGCATTGAAAAACATAAAAATAGAAAAATACAATCCAAAAACCTGTAAAAATAAAAGTACATATATTCAATATTGATCTTACCTTTAGAAGCATTGGCCCTCCGAATCTCGGGAAATCAGCAAGTTTTCCTCTGGTGAAGTCATGAAACACAATCCAATGCCATCCATGGTGAAGATCCGGACCAGGTAACAAAATTGTTAATTCTTTCATGAGGTATCACTTTCTTCTTTCTTCATCTGTGACCATTTCTTTATTTTCTTTATCTTCTTTCTTTATCTTAATCTGTCAATCCAACTCCACAATGTTGACTTGTTGGCTTCTTGAGTTCAAGTGAGCCGTCACGGCCTTAAATATGGCCTGTGACGTCACATTTGATTGGCAAATGGTTCTCACATCTGTGATTGGCTGTGAGAATCATGGGCCTTTTTTTTGTTTTTCAATTACATCATTTAATGGGAATGAAGCCAGCCAAGCAGAATGGCTGTGCTTCATTTCCCTTTAACATGACGTCATTAAATCTAAAATGACTGCCTCTGCCCAGTAAATCCCCACCTGTGATGAGCAACAGTTACTGTACACTGTAGTTGCTCATACAGTTAACCCCTTAATTGAACATAGTCACTCCCAAAGGGGGGTTACATAGGCTTATTAATATAAGTTAAGATATAAGACTATGAAATATTCCTGCTGAACTGATCTTTGAGTAATTCCATTTATAACACTGGCTAATATAATATTATCATGTCAACAGTAATTAATGTAAAAAACTTTCCCACATTTATAAAAAAAGAAATTGGGGGGATATTCTAAACAGATAATTACAGTACTAGAGAAGAAGAAAGCTATAAAATATGCAATTAAAATGTGAAACCATATTGGAACATAACTGATTAATGGCATACCAAAATGCAGCTTCAAGCAAAAACATTTCTTTGAAGTTAAGATTTGCACAGGAGTAACTAGAGCTACACATTTTCAACATCATGTTAACAATATTAGCAATGTTAAATCAACCATATTTGGTAACGATAAAATAATTATTACTCATCCATTGCATTTAAATTGTGATTGCACATCAATTAATGTAAAAATTTCTATGAAATGAAAACTTTCGCCACATTTATAAAAATAAAAAAAAATTGGGATATTCTAAACAGATAATTACAGTACTAGGGAAGAAGAAAGCTATAAAATATGCAATTAAAATGTGAAACCATATTGGAACATAATTGATTAATGGCATACCAAAATGCAGCTTCAAGCAAAACATTTCTTTGAAGTCAAGATTGATGTTAAATCAATCATATTTGGTAACGATAAAATAATTATTACTCAACCATTGCATTTAAATTGTGATTACATTCCAGTGATCACAATTATAAAGTATGTTATGAAATTAACCTAAATTCATTTACCACTGTAAAGTATCTGCAATAGTTATCAGCAGTTACTAAACTTTTTATATTTATATACTGTATGCTTGTTAATATTTGGGCAGCAGTCTTGTGATAACTATGGCTTTGTTATTTGTTATAGGCCTAGATTCACAAAACTTCGATAAGGTAGAAAATGTATGAAACTTAATTTTGCTAATAGTGCTATTGGCCATTACTTTACCAGGAAGGTGTAGGGGTGAAGGGGTGGGTTTTGGGGGTAGTTGCTCTGTGTGGGGTTGTAGAGGTTAACACCTTAATGGCCTTAGCAGTTAGTAAAGCATTGCCATCTAATGTCGCACTAGCTACTTAGGTAGCTAAGGGAGGGAGGTAGTGTAGTTTGATTTTAATATTAACCTCATAATATTCATTAGTGGTCAGCAAGTCCTATCTAGGTTTAGTCTGCACACACTCACTTGGCTCACAACAGCTTCATGCAGCATTACTTACCTTTGTGATAATGAACCAGGTATGTATCTTAACTTTGTTCTTTCTCATGGCGTCATGGAAATGTTACTCTCTCTATCCACTACAAACTCCTCCCTCCTGGCTCATACCTAAAATCACCATACACCCTCGATTACTCAAAAGCCTTGCACAATCTACTGAATGTTGGTGGAGAACTTTGAAAACCAGCACACCAACCACCGCTCACTCTAATGGCAAACATCACAAATTTACAACTTACAAACAACTACTCAAATTTCCACTCATACTATTACTCTCTTTAGAAGGTGATATTGAACTCATCCCAGGCCCTCCCTTTTGAACTCTGTCCCATACCCCTGAGAATACCCCCCTCAAATTCCAAAAAAGGCCTATCGGTCACCCATATAAATATCCGGAGCCTGCCGCCCAAACTGGATGAATTAAGGGCATGATGCCTTATGCATAAACCCAAAGCCAAGCCATCGTTCTCACAGAAACATGGCTAACCCCTAAAACTCCTGGTGCACATATTGCCATTCAGGGAAACTCCATTTCTAGGAGAAATAGGTCAAAGATAGGAGGAGGGGTGTTAATTTATATTGCAGACACCTTACAATTTACACTGTTATATTTCCCCCCAAGCCCACCCTCTTCTATAATACTATTTGGCAAAATCTGCCTCCCCTTTTCTAAGCCCATCTTGGTTGCTGGTATCTACCGCTCCTCAAAAGCCCCTCTACAGTCCCTGACTGATACTGTATCACACAGTTTCTTGGCTCCATTTCCTCTCTGAATGAGAAGAGTGATCTGCTAGTTGTTAGGGATTTCAACGTCAATTGGCTCGACCCTAAACACCACAAAATCCAGATACAGATGCAGCGGCCGTTATCCAAACATTTCACGATTTGTATTCCTGGGCATACCCAGGTCGTGCCGCATGATTTCTTCAAACTTTCCTGCGTTAAGGCGCGTGTTTACTAGTGTTTTTATTGGGTGTAGAAAATGGCATTTTAGAATTGTCTGCCAGGTAGCAAGGATTGCCGTTCACCAGGTTTTCACTGACAGTCGGACCGTTATTGTAAGCTGGTACCGGCACTGACACATTGCTGGATTGGGATAGGTGTGACAGGTGTGATTGGAGGCAGTCACGGCAGCGTTCACGGAAGAATAACGAGTTTCAGCAAATTATCCGGCTGCTCCTCCTTCTCTTTCTGTGCACCCCAAATCAGAACAATCTACCTGAGACTCTCACAGCCACCACCAGTTTAAGTTACAGTATTTCAAAACTAAAGCTGTCACATTTTAAACTGGTCTGTAACTGTTACATACGCCTATAATATATATTATCTCTAACTGTGCATGCTATGTCTTGTATATAATGTATACCCTGTTCACTTATGTACAGTAACTGTATTTGTAACCATGTACTATTTGTCATCTTAACTCTATGCTCAGGACAACTTGAAAACGAGAGGGAACTCTCAATGTATTACTTCCTGGTAAAATATTTTATAAATAAATACAAAGATACGCCCTTTCCTCTGTTGCTCGACTGCTAAAATTCTGACAAAGACTATCAATCTCTCCCGTCTCGATTACTTTAACCTTCTGCTGTCTGGCCTTCCTGCATCTCACCTGTCTCCCCTACAATCTATCCTAAACGCTACCGCAAGAATCACTCTACTTTTTCTTTAATCTGTCTCAGCGTCTCTCTCCCTGCTGAAATACCTCTCCTAGCTTCCTATAAAATCTCGTATCGCACATTTAATTCTCCTCCTCACTTGTAAAGCTTTGCACTCTATGCTCCTCCTTACATCTCAGCACTAATTTTTCCCTACACACCATCCCGACTCTTGCGTTCTGCTCAAGGATGTCTTCTCTCTACCCCTTTTGTATCTAAAGCCCTCTCCCTCTTAAACCTTTCTCATTGACTGCCCCACAACTCTGGAGTGCCCTTCCCCTCAATATCTTAGTAGCACAATCAAACTTTAAGACCTAACTTAAAACACACCTGCTTAAGGAAAAATATGAGTAGTTACATGGCTGATACTTTACACCTCATACATAAACCTTGGCCCCTTGAAGATGCACTTACCAGAATGCCCTTCTTCTGTCTCTGTACATTCTTCCTACCTAGCAATTAGATTGTAAGCTCTTCAGAGAAGGGACGCCAACAAAAATCATGGGGCTCAGGACAAATGAAAGGAGCAGGCCTCCCCCACTCCCCAAACCCATAGTGCACCCACCACAGAAAAAAAATGAATGCGCAACTTTTACTTAACTGTTTTCTTCTTATTGTAATATGGAAAAAAACATTGCAATGCAATCTGTTTATTTTTATATTTTCAACAAAAGACAAAGATACCCAATGCTACATCCAATGTGACAAAAGGCCTGGGGGGATTCAGTATGGGCCTGGGTGAGAGGGGGTTGAGTTTGAGCCTGGGGGTTATGTATGGGCCTGGGGGGTTGTTAAGTATGGGTGGGTGACTGACTGCCTGGGTGGGTTGGTGGGTGACTGACTTCCTGGGTGGGTGACTGACTGATGGCCTGGGTGGGTGACTTACTGGCTGTCTGGCTAGCTGGGTGACTGACTGACTACCTGGGTTGACTGATTGCCTGGGTGGGTAAAAGACTGCCTTGACTGCCTGGGTGGGTGGGTGACTGACTGCCTGGGTGGGTGACTGACTGCCTTGACTACCTATGTGGGTGACTGCCTGGGTGTGTTACTGACTGCCTGGGTGGGAGACTGACTGCCTGGGTGGGTGACTGCCCTTGGTTGGCTGACTGCCTGGGTGGGTGACTGAGTGACTGGCTGGTTGGGTGACTGAGTGACTTGGTGGGTGGGTGACTTGAGTGACTGAGTGGGTAGGTGGGTGACTGGGTGGGTGACTGGGTTGACTGAGTGACTGGGTGGGTGGGCCTCGGCTCTGTGCATGAGCACGGGGATCACTGGCATTTTTTTCCTGGTTTTTTTTCTAATAAAATAGGCACGGCCGCGCAGAGGGTCCAGGATGCAAACACTGGCAGACCACCCCTGTAGGGTGGCCCTGCTTCTGAGCAGGGACTCCTTTTCCTAAATGTTAGTTTTTAAGTCTGAAGCACTTCTTCCCATTATGTGTTATTTGTAATACAGCTTAACCCCGTTATAGCGCTATCTGCTATAACGCAGATTCGCTTATGACGCGGTTTGAGTGTGGACCCCGAATTAAAAAAGAAAATGTTTTTTTTTTTAAAGGTTTTTTTTTTTTTGCACATACAGTGCACACACTCACTGCACACTGCATACATTCACAGCACACTGCATACACTCACAGCACACTGCACACACTCACAGCACACTGCATATATTCACAGCACACTGCACACACTCACAGCACACTGCACACACTCACAGCACACTGCACATACTCACAGCACACTGCACACACTCACAGCACACTGCACACACACACTGACACACACACACACAGTCTCACACAGTCAAATACACACACAAACACACACAGAGACACACTGTCTCTTTAAGGGAGCTTGCTCTCGCAAGACGGAAGCAGAAGCAGGAAGCAGAGACAGGGAGAAAAGCTGCCAGATGCTGGGTAAGTGCTGTGTGCTTTTGCCGCTGCCCCACCGGGTTTGGGAATGCTGGGAGAGTTCTCAGCTTTCCCCCTCCTGCGGACACAGTACCACCATAAAAAAAAATTCGGCAGCCATTTTTTTCCCGCAACCTTGTTTATAACACGGTGGTCGCGGGTGGCCCCCGAGGACCGCGCTATAACGGGGTTAAGCTGTATTTGTTATTTATATGATTGTTACATATATTAATGCTTTTAAGCACTATGTTCATTAATGGCGCTATATAAATAAAGACATACATACATAATACATACTGTGGCAGGAAGTGGCTTACACAAGTTGAGTTAGTTTTTCCCCGGGAGGGTAGAGAAGATTCTCCCAGCTAGGAAGGACCCTGGCCATTCTGGTTCCCCAGCCCTGCAAGAAGCTCGACTGCTGGGACCCTAACCCAGGATAAAGACTGCTATGTGCTGGACACAGCCTGCTCCCCATAACCGGCATTCCTAATTGCTGTTGGAGCTACAATTACAGATAGGCGCCTTTCTGATTTGAACTTTAAATGTGTATTACATGTTTTTGGTGGATAACCAGATTAGCTTGCTGCACCGTCAGAAAGGGCTGGAGTAAAGTTTAGTAAGTTTCTCTCATGGGAAAAGGTGTTTATTTTATTGTTTATTTTGCCTTAAAGGGACAGTACACCTGATGTTTTTCTGGTGGATAATAAGCTTTACACAGTGTTTTAGCGTCTTAGTGACCCTGCCGCGAGACCATCCTGCCACAATACATGCCAAGATAAAATGCGGTATTTCTTTAAAATAGTCCAATTTTTCCGAATGATTTGTTTAATTAATTTTGCATCATTGTTGTACTGTATAAAAATGAACTATTCTTACAACAGTCTAATATATTGAAGAAATGGAAACAAAAAAAAGCGCACAACGCCAATAGTGAAATATGTAAACACAAATGTGTATTAATTAAGGGATAATTATACTGCGTACATCAGATAAAATATAACAAGCGTTTTGTGTATAAACACTGGTTACCACTCGGCGACAGCTGGTGTGGAAGTCAGATGTTAGCTTCTTACAGCAGGTATTGCATACAGCAGCTACGGAGCAGGGCTCTCATAGGATCATCAGCCGGTCGGCGTCTCCACAGGGGGTGCCCTCCAGAACAGCTGGGCTCCGCACTACGAGATGGTGCTCAGTGGGTCCACCGATAGTCCTGACTCAACTGGAGCAGCTCGTGAGGTTCCGCAATCAGGACTGCTGCACACGGGGGTGAGCCTGATGGCTGCAGGAGCAACCTCCGCGTGCACCTCTACCTCTCCGTCACGGGATGCTGCGTGATGACGTCACCTTCTCAGCGACAGTATACCGATCGGCAGGAGTGTATCAGAGTCACTGAAAAGCCCAAAATATCACACTAAGGTGGTAGTGACTAGGGCAAAGCCAATAATGCTACCAATGAAAGTGACAATTGGCATAAAACCATTAATAATTCTACGCGTTTCGTAGAACTAACTACTTCTTCAGGGTTTAATATTACCATTACCCAGAGGTCTTATATACCTCTCAAGTGGATCCCATTGGTCAGCCAATAAGTAAAAGGCCAATCAAATGTCTGGGATAGGCAGTGATATATCTAGCTGGGGAAATACAAGCATTTTTTATAAAACAACAACTTTATTTAACATATAAGACAAAATACATCCTATCTAAAAACAAAATATAAATAATTAAAAATAATCTGGAATAGAAGAAACACAATATTAGTATGATAAAATTGAGATCATTATAAATATTTAAAAGTTAAGTTTCCAATAAAAGGTAAAAATGAAAAGTAAAAATAAAAATAACAGACCAGAGAGGGCGGAGGAGCACATACTGGTTAGAGAACTAGGGGGTATGAGGAGGGCCTAGGTGTTTAATAAAGTGCCCAAATGTCAACATCCTCATTCAACCCCTTGGGGGACATTGTATATAATTTATGTATCCAGTACATTTCCTTAGCAGATAATGTTTTTACTCTATCCCCACCTCTTCTGTTCACAGGAATGAATTGAATCCCCTTAAAAGTAAGACTAGAGGGATCTTTATTATGATAATTTTGAAAGTGTCTTGATACGCTGTGTTTGTCAAAACCATTCCTAATATTTCTGACATGTTCCTGTATTCGTACCTTAAGGCTGCGTTTGGTCCTGCCTACATATTGATAACCACATGCACATTCCAATAAATAAACCATATGCGTTGATGTACATAAAATAAAGTCATCAATGTTAAAAACTTCATTAGTGCTTTTGGACAAAAATGTGGTTTTGTTAGGGTGTTGATATTTACAGATTGAGCACTTGCCACAGATATAGTTACCCTTAGGTTTAGAGCCTAACCAGTTCCTCTGAGATGCAATATCGTACTTAAATAAACATCACTAGGTGCTAAAATGTTTTTTAAATTTCTAGCTCTCCTATAGATAAAACGTGGTTTAGTTTGTAAGTGTGACCCCAGAATGGGATCATTGCACAAAATGCCCCAGTGTTTATTAAAAATTCTTTCGATATACCTATGCACAGAGTTAAAATCTGTAATAAAAGCCACCTTGAGAGTGTCATCATTCAAAGTTTGTCCTGTTTTATTCCTATTTCTGGATCCACTCTGTGTTAGCATAACGCTACGATCCATTTTACGTACCCTTATAATCTCTCTTTCAAGTAGTTCCTTGGGATAACCCCTCTCTATGAATCTCAAGAGTAATTTTTTCGCCTGTTCATTAAAAACCTCTAAGTTACTGCAGTTTCGTCTGAGTCTGACAAATTGCCCTCCTGGTATATTCTTTATCCATGCATTTTTGTGGTTACTATTCGTCATCAGCAAATTATTAGTATCCACCTCCTTAAAGAAAGTCTCGGTCTCAACAGTACCGTCCACTCGTGCTGTAAGTCTTATATCCAAAAAAATCTATCTGAGTGGCATCAACCTTGTGTGTGAACTCAAGATTATAATCATTCGTATTGAGATGGGCTATGAATGCATTGGCTGACTCATAATCACCATCCCACACACACAGGATGTCATCTATATAGCGTCTCCATACAATGACATTACCATGGTAGGGTTTATCGGGCATAATAAATTGTGACTCCCACTCACCCACATACAGGTTCGCGAAACTGGGGGCAAATCTAGTACCCATTGCAGTTCCGCAAACCTGCAGGTAGAAAGTGGATAGAAACAAAAAATAATTGTGTTTCAGTATGAAACCAATTGACTCTAAAATAAATTCCCTATTCAGTGGGTGCAATTTAGGATCTGATTCCAAAAAGGAGCTTACAGCATCCAACCCTTTCTGATGAGATGATATTTTAGAGTCAATTGGTTTCATACTGAAACACAATTATTTTTTGTTTCTATCCACTTTCTACCTGCAGGTTTGCGGAACTGCAATGGGTACTAGATTTGCCCTCAGTTTCGCGAACCTGTATGTGGGTGAGTGGGAGTCACAATTTATTATGCCCGGTAAACCCTCCCATGGTAATGTCGTTGTATGGAGACGCTATATAGACGACATCCTGTGTGTGTGGGATTGTGATTATGAGTCAGCCAATGCATTCATAGCCCATCTCAATACGAATGATTATAATCTTGAGTTCACACACAAGGTTGATGCCACTCAGATAGATTTTTTGGATATAAGACTTACAGCACGAGTGGACAGTACTGTGGAGACCGAGACTTTCTTTAAGGAGGTGGATACTAATAATTTGCTGATGGCGAATAGTAACCACAAAAATGCATGGATAAAGAATATACCAGGAGGGCAATTTGTCAGACTCAGATGAAACTGCAGTAACTTAGAGGTTTTTAATGAACAGGCGAAAAAATTACTCTTGAGATTCATAGAGAGGGGTTATCCCAAGGAACTACTTGAAAGAGAGATTATAAGGGTACGTAAAATTGATCGTAGCGTTATGCTAACACAGAGTTGATCCAGAAATAGGAATAAAACAGGACAAACTTTGAATGATGACACTCTCAAGGTGGTTTTTATTACAGATTTTAACTCTGTGCATGGGGATATCGAAAGAATTTTTAATAAACACTGGGGCATTTTGTGCAATAATCCCATTGTGGGCTCACACTTACACACTAAACCACGTTTTATCTATAGGAGAGCTAGAAATTTAAAAAACCTTTTAGCACCTAGTGATGTTTATTTAAGTACGAATATTGCATCTCAGAGGAACTGGTTAGGCTCTAAACCTAAGGGTAACTATATCTGTGGCAAGTGTTCAATCTGTAAATATCAACACCCTGACAAAACCACATTTTTGTCCAAAAGCACTAATGAAGTTTTTAACATTGATGACTTTATTTTATGTACATCAACGCATATGGTTTATTTATTGGAATGTGCATGTGGTTATCAATATGTAGGCAGGACCAAACGCAGCCTTAAGGTTCGAATACAGGAACATGTCAGAAATATTAGGAATGGTTTTGACAAACACAGCGTATCAAGACACTTTCAAAATTATCATAATAAAGATCCCTCTAGTCTTACTTTTAAGGGGATTCAATTCATTCCTGTGAACAGAAGAGGTGGGGATAGAGTAAAAACATTATCTGCTAAGGAAACGTACTGGATACATAAATTATATACAATGTCCCCCAAGGGGTTGAATGAGGATGTTGACATTTGGGCACTTTATTAAACACCTAGGCCCTCCTCATACCCCCTAGTTCTCTAACCAGTACGTGCACCTCCGCCCTCTCTGGTCTGTTATTTTTATTTTTATTTTTACTTTTCATTTTTACCTTTTATTGGAAACTTAACTTTTAAATATTTATAATGATGTCAATTTTATCATACTAATATTGTGTTTCTTCTATTCCAGATTATTTTTAATTATTTATATTTTGTTTTTAGATAGGATGTATTTTGTCTTATATGTTAAATAAAGTTGTTGTTTTATAAAAAAAATGCTTGTATTTCCCCAGCTAAATATATCACTGCCTATCCCAGACATTTGATTGGCCTTTTACTTATTGGCTGACCAATGGGATCCACTTGAGAGGTATATAAGACCTCTGGGTAATGGTAATATTAATCCCTGAAGAAGTAGTTAGTTCTACGAAACGTGTTGGATTATTAATGGTTTTATGCCAATTGACACTTTCATTGGTAGCATTATCGGCTTTGCCCTAGTCACTACCACCTTTGTGTGATATTTTGGGCTTTTCAGTGACTCTGATACACTCCTGCCGATTGGTATATTGTCGCTGAGAAGGTGACGTCATCACGCAGCGTCCCGTGACGGAGAGGTAGAGGTGCACCCGGAGGTTGCTCCTGCAGCCATCAGGCTCACCCCCGTGTGCAGCAGTCCTGATTGCGGAACCTCACGAGCTGCTCCAGTTGAGTCAGGACTATCGGTGGACCCACTGAGCACCATCTCGTAGTGCGGAGCCCAGCTGTTCTGGAGGGCACCCCCTGTGGAGACGCCGACCGGCTGATGATCCTATGAGAGCCCTGCTCCGTAGCTGCTGTATGCAATACCTGCTGTAAGAAGCTAACATCTGACTTCCACACTAGCTGTCGCCGAGTGGTAACCAGTGTTTATACACCAAACGCTTGTTATATTTTATCTGATGTACGCAGTATAATTATCCCTTTATTAATACACATTTGTGTTTACATATTTCACTATTGGCGTTGTGCGCTGTTTTTTTGTTTCCATTTCTCCAGTGTTGGGGGGGGTGCTGAGCCACCCCCTGTTTTAATAGCAGCAGACGCCAACTTCATCCACTACACGGTTATGTGAATTATTTATTATTATTTTCACAGTGGTTTTTTTGGCTACTGGGCTACTAATTAGAAGGGTTTCAAATCTTTCACTGTATCACTTATAATTCTAAGGTTTTAATAGTTGCGCACAGTTTATGTTTTTGTAATATATTGAAGGAAAGGTTCATAGAAAGTGAATATGGTATGGACACTATAAGAGAAGCTTTAGAAAAATGTAATAATTTGAAAAAAGAAGACACACACTCCAAAACTAAGAAATAAAACAATGACATTGATTTCAAAGAACTTTTATTACACAGTACAACAATGATGCAAAATTAATTAAACAAATCACCTGAACCTGACGAAGCTTACGAGCGAAACATGTTGTTCTGAGGAGGATTTTTGGACATTTTATACCACCGCAGTTTCACCAGGATCACCGTTCATCGCCAGACTTTTCGGACGCGGAAGTCAGGGTACAATGCCGATCACGCCATACAGGAGAGCTGCCTGTCATACACCTATTGCTGTTCTCCCCTCCTCTCCTGAGATCTCCGTCAGGACCAGTGATCAATGAAGCAAGCCATAGGCTAAAGCCACCTTTGTTGTGATGTGTATACATTCACACATGGCCGGGTGAGTGATTTTGTATTACTTCCTTCCATCCTATTTCCCCTTCCATCACCAATTCAATTTTTAACATTTTAGGCTATTGTGTGACTTACATTTTGCTGTTTCTGTTTTTGTTTTTTCTGGCTTGCGCTCGCCTTATTGTGTCTTCATACTGTGTGAAGATCGTGGGAGATCCGTTACCGGCTGAGCAGCAGCAAAGACCAGGGCTAATATTGCATGATTTTATTATTTATGTGCATCATTGCCGCCTATCTACATCCACTTTGAACTCCAACTAGATTTTGGGTATCAGTGTGTATAATTGTGAGGAGCGCCCCAGTTTTCTTGTATTTCAGTAACAGGAAGGCAGGAGCAGGACAGGGGAGCAGGAACTGAGACTAAGGAGCAGGGACTGAGACCAGGGAGCAGGGAACAAACAGGGACAAACCATATTACCAGCAAGGGCCTTTAATGTATAGGACTCCAACAAGGAACAGGAACAGAAGCATGGGCATTGGCATAAGG
Organism: Ascaphus truei; assembly: GCF_040206685.1. NCBI lineage: Eukaryota > Metazoa > Chordata > Amphibia > Anura > Ascaphidae > Ascaphus > Ascaphus truei. Next base: position 82,977,897 of record NC_134488.1, read on the forward strand.
AGTCTGACACAAAACAAAGGCAAGCGAGAAACAGGAAACAGGAACTATAGGGACAGAGGAAAGGAGCAAAAAGAGGAGACAGACAGATAGAGGAACCCCAGAGCAGACAGAAACTAGCAGCACACCCGGTGGACAGAGAAGGAACTATGGGTAGGAGCAGGATGTCTAGGAGACCCTGACAAAATCCCAATATATGAGTTTCATGATGCCAGGTTTATTAAACCTTGCCATGCCTCTAATCCTCTTTGACCCATTCAAATCAAGGGGCATAAGGTGTCTTAAGGCTTACCACCATTTAGTGTATTAAATATGACCATGGTATTTTGTGTTGTTAAGGGCAATATGTGTAGACTGTAAGCTCAGTCGTTTGTATGCTTGTACAGTCACAGCCATAATAATTTAGTGTTGAATTAACTTTATTATTATTATTATTATTATTATTGTTTGTTTGTAATGTGCCAACATATTCTGCATAGCAGTACAATGGGGTACAGAGTAATGTTTATTAAAATAAAAAAACAGGTACATAAATGTGAGGATGAACATGCACAAACAGATACATAGAGTATTAAGGGCTCTGCCTGTGAGAGCTTACAATCTAGAGAAAATGAGAGACTATGTTAAAACAATATGGTAAAGTGGCTGATCATTGTAGAATTGTATCTTAGGGTGGAATATTGTCCATCCCGACAGCAGATTCCACTAAGGTTTTTTTGGGGGGGAATGGTTAGGGTGAGCGGGAAATAAGAATTGGCCAATGGGAATCATGCCTACAAGCAGTGGCTTCCCCCAGCCAACCCATTGCCTCCCATTGGGCAGTCTCAACCATGTCTGGAAGTCAAAGTGTCTTCCCTGTGGGAAGCCCTTGTTCTCTTGACCCAGTACTCCGCCCTTCCCCGCTCACAAAACTGTTCCAACACCTCTGGAATTCCCTTCTCCCCTTTAATCTATGATCTCTATTTAGACATCCGGGCACCTATGTAGATGCCCGGGCTGACTGTATAGAGATTGATAGATATAGTTTAAAACATAATACACTGTTTTATTAAACTTATAAATCTTGGGGAACATTATACATATTGGGGACATGGGTCTGTGATACCTGGAGTCGAAATCCACGGTGTAGCCCCAGGGTAATTCAACTCCAGTACCCACAGATCCTGCCCGCACGTTGGGGAGAATTACGGGACTACCGGTAACTTTGTCCCCCGGACTCCTACACAGAATCTAGACACACTTTGACCCAAATATCCCCATTGAAACTCCCACTCCCAAAGATTTAGGTATACATACAGTGTCCTGGATTATGGTGCTACTGAGTTACCAGGGACCCACGGTTTTCAAAGGTAACCAGTCTGGCTTTACCTTTATTATGAAGACTGGCTATCCCTTACCATCACAGGGGTCTCTGGAGCTGAACCCCATTAATTTCAGAGCTGGGAACCCCTGATTCCCAAGAAACATACGGTGTGTGTGAGGAACGGAGAGAAATCCATGTGGGGGAGTGTAGAAGAGGGAGAGAAATACATGAGGACGTGAGAGCAAGTGTGTGTGAGAGGGGGCAGTGGTACTGACATGGGGACTCCAGTGGAAACAATTTCTTTTATTTAAGGGGCCATTGAACTTTTTTGTTACGTCACTGCTTGGCTGCTAAGGTTGATCCAGGGTATATTACGAGTCCAGCTCAAAACACACAGAGGGCAATAGAACTGTTGGCTAGAAGATGAATTATTTTGATGTTGTAGATTACATAGATTAATTTCTGTAAAAATCCATTGACTGGCATATTTAATAAAACAATAGACTAAATTAAAGATATAAGCATTTGGAAGGTTAATCGCTGAAACATATTTTTGTCAAACCATTGTAATAAACTTGTAATCTTAAGATTCAAGACTATTTTAATAAGACTAATTCTACTGAGAAAAGATAAAGGCAAGCCATTCCTATATTGAAATTCAGAAATAATTTTTTAAATAATTGGACATAACATTGTAAGTGCGATGCTTTATTAAGATTGAGAGGAATCTTTCAATTTTTAGCTACTGTATTTTAAATGCATCAGTGCAATGTCTAGTGCTATTGATGTGGCAGGCGTAATTACATAAATAAGGAAATGCTGGGAGACTTCTCAATCTTAAATATTTATTATAATTGTTCAAAGTTTCGGTGCAAACACACTTGTATCTTGAAAAAGGTGCATTTCATTGAAAACTTGACCAATTATAATAAATATTCAATATTGTTGAGGAGCCACTCAGCATTTTCTTGTTTATGGTTTAGTTTGGGCGGTTACTACTGCTATGGTAATCAAGGATTTAACCCCTCCCACAACAGTCCTAGTAGACATAACCAAAAAGGTTTGTTTGTGAAATGGTGCTCAAAGTGCTGGGGCCGTATGTAATGGAAGGGAGTGTAGGCTGGGTATGATCAATTGTAAAGTAGCCATACTAAACCTTAAGAGGGCATCATGTACCCTGAAGGTCGGGGTAGGTTGCCAAAAGACACCCCCCCCCCTTTCCTCATCGGGTAGGCCCCAGATATGTACTCACAGTCTTGCCTCTCCCAGGGTCTCCCTTCCAGAGTGTGCAGCTGAAGTAGGATAAGAACTCCAAAAGCCAGGGTGTGCAGCGCACAGCAAAACAAGGAGAGCAGGTCTTGCAATAAAAAGTCCTTTATTGGGGAATCATATGGTGCGGAACAGCAGCAAACCTTCTACGCGTTTCGTTCGGATGAACTTTATCAAGAAGTGCTGTCTGTTGTGTGTGCAATCATTTAAATTCAGCTAACTGCCGTATTTTCGCGCCACTGGTGACGTCACTGAACGTCACTGACCAATAGAGAATACGAGCGCCGCGCATGCGCCTCGCGCCAGAGCTCTAAGGGATTCCCTGCTCGGTGCCAGCCACGCTCAATCATGAGAGGCACGGCCAGCGGGGCGGCTCTACAGATGAGAGCACGCCTCTGGCACTCGCAGGGGACTACCTCCTCCTCCCCGTCCGGCGCATGCGCGGTAGCATAACTACATAGAATCCTCTGTTGTATTCTTAGCAATCTTGATTAAGATTCTAACCAATGGGAAAATTTCATGATTGTGGGGATATCTTATAAATACAGGGACAGTCTATATTGATGTACTGAGCTGGAAAATTACTGAGCAGTCAGCTGCAATGTAAAGTGCATGATAAGACATACAAATACAAAAGAAAAATTTTTTTTTTAATCCTAAATGCAAGATCAATATATAGCAGAATTGCAAAAACCAATAAACATGATCAAAATATACAGAATATGCAGATGCAAACAAGTTTCTCAATATTAGTAAGATACACATATCTATACAGTTTATTGATTTGTTAAAACTAAAACACATTTAACACAATTAGTTTATTAATTAAAAAAAATGCTTAAAAAGCAATATTAAAACATAAGTAAAAAAAATGTAAGTGAATCTTATACCTGTATAGAGACAACAACAAATAGTGTGCCCCTATTGGTTCAATGGAGATTATATTCTATTCAAGTGCAGTTTGATTCTTTATTTATATAATGTGAGATGCCGTATTGAGGACATATATTTTTATGGAATAATTTTTATCAATAGAAAAATTCATCAATATAAATTCATATTTATAGAAAATTCATATCTAGAAAAATTCATATTTAAATGCAGTTTCTCTCTATATATAGATGCCTTCCAAAAAATATTTTTTATATCCAGAAAAAAACTTCATATTTTACAAAGTTGATATTACAATAATCTCGTGGTTGGTTGGACGAGAGCAAACTATTCTTAATGGCTTAATTATACCATAAGTCTGATTTTTGTTAATATATCTTAAAAGCATTTTGTTTATACCAATTTAGGGCAGAGCCGAGTCTCATTGAATATAATTCTAGTATCTCTTAAATTATTAGCTTATTTGGATTATTTGACTTTTTGGCTATTTTGTATCCAATCCCTGTGGGTGAACCAAAAGACAATAATGAAAAACACTTATTTCTAAAGACTTTTTCACGATCTTAATTGGGATATCTTAATGAATCTTATTTCAGGAAGTGATTGATGTTCCATTCTACATTCATTCCTTCTGGGAACCTGGTTTTTAATGTGAATATCCAATATGATTCTCTGCAGTCTAGTACTTTTACAATGTTTCCCCCTCTTTCTTTTTTGATTATCCTCTCAATACCCATGAATGAGAAGCTATTGATACCCCCCTGCCCACATTCTGAAAAGTGTTTTGACACAGGATGCTCTGTGTCCTTCTTACGTATCAATCTACAGTGTTCCTGCATCCGTGTTTTTAATGCCCTTGTTGTCCTGCCAACATATCTCTTCCCACAGCCACAGGTGATTAAATACACTACAAAGGTGGTATTACAATTGATAAAATTACGTATACTATAGCGCTTGTGTGGACTGTGGGAAAAGAAATGCTGGACAGGTTTCATAAATTGACATATATTGCAATGATTGCATCTGTAGCATCCTTTTGTCAGAAAATGATCTGTATCTTTGACAGGCGTGGATATCACACTGGGAGATAAAAATGTGGCCAAGGTCTTGGCTTTTCTATATACAAATTTCGGGCCCTTCTCTGTATATTCACGCAGTATAGGGTCCATCTTTAGTACTTCCCAATGTTTATTTACAATTCTATTAACTTGATTACTGGATTTATTATATTGGGAGATGAATAAAGGACAGATCCCATCTTCCTTTTTTGTACCTTTCTGTTTATTAGTGTGTGTGCCATTCCTTACCCTGGATCCAGACGGCAGAACAGTTTTCGCTCAATTTCTTTAACTTCCTGTTAAGTGGATTGGAGGGTCTCCCGATCATATCCCCTTTCAACAAACTTATTGGTCAGCTCCTCAGACTGAGTTAAGAAATCGCAGCACTAATATGTATAGGCACAATATTATTTTTTATAAACGTTTTATTGACGATCTTATTTTCATTTGGCACGGGAGCACAGACACTTTATTAGAATTTATAAAATATTTAAATGATAACACTTTGGATATTCACCTCACTGTTAATTACCATCCACATCACATTAGCTACCTGGATATTCTTTTCAATATAGACATGAATCAAAAGATACAATCTGATGTTTACAAGAAACCTAACTCTAGGAATTCATTTTTGAGAGCGGACAGCTGTCACCCCAGGTCCGTGATTAAGGGAATACCAAAGGGTCAGTACCTCAGGCTGAGGAGAAATTGTTCATCATTTAGCGATTTCTTAACTCAGTCTGAGGAGCTGACCAATAAGTTTGTTGAGAGGGGATATGATCGGGAGACCCTCCAATCCACTTTACAGGAAGTTAAAGAAATTGAGCGAGAAACTGTTCTGCCGTCTGGATCCAGGGTAAGGAATGGCACACACACTAATAAACAGAAAGGTACAAAAAAGGAAGATGGGATTTGTCCTTTATTCATCTCCCAATATAATAAATCCAGTAATCAAGTTAATAGAATTGTAAATAAACATTGGGAAGTACTAAAGATGGACCCTATACTGCGTGAATATACAGAGAAGTGCCCGAAATTTGTATATAGAAAAGCCAAGACCTTGGCCACATTTTTATCTCCCAGTGTGATATCCACGCCTGTCAAAGATACAGATCATTTTCTGACAAAAGGATGCTACAGATGCAATCATTGCAATATATGTCAATTTATGAAACCTGTCCAGCATTTCTTTTCCCACAGTCCACACAAGCGCTATAGTATACGTAATTTTATCAATTGTAATACCACCTTTGTAGTGTATTTAATCACCTGTGGCTGTGGGAAGAGATATGTTGGCAGGACAACAAGGGCATTAAAAACACGGATGCAGGAACACTGTAGATTGATACGTAAGAAGGACACAGAGCATCCTGTGTCAAAACACTTTTCAGAATGTGGGCAGGGGGGTATCAATAGCTTCTCATTCATGGGTATTGAGAGGATAATCAAAAAAGAAAGAGGGGGAAACATTGTAAAAGTACTAGACTGCAGAGAATCATATTGGATATTCACATTAAAAACCAGGTTCCCAGAAGGAATGAATGTAGAATGGAACATCAATCACTTCCTGAAATAAGATTCATTAAGATATCCCAATTAAGATCATGAAAAATCTTTAGAAATAAGTGTTTTTCATTATTGTCTTTTGGTTCACCCACAGGGATTGGATACAAAATAGCCAAAAAGTCAAATAATCCAAATAAGCTAATAATTTAAGAGATACTAGAATTATATTCAATGAGACTCGGCTCTGCCCTAAATTGGTATCAACAAAATGCTTTTAAGATATATTAACAAAAATCAGACTTATGGTATAATTAAGCCATTAAGAATAGTTTGCTCTCGTCCAACCAACCACGAGATAATTGTAATATCAACTTTGTAAAATATGATGTTTTTTCTGGATATAAAAAATATTTTTTGGAAGGCATCTATATATAGAGAGAAACTGCATTTAAATATGAATTTTTTCTAGATATGAATTTTCTATAAATATGAATTTACTGTATATTGATGAATTTTTCTATTGATAAAAATTATTCCATAAAAATATATGTCCTCAACACTGCATCTCACATGATATAAATAAAGAATCAAACTGCACTTGAATAGAATATAATCTCCATTGAACCAATAGGAGCACACTATTTGTTGTTGTCTCTATACAGGTATAAGATTCACTTACATTTTTTTTTACATATGTTTTAATATTGCTTTTTAAGCATTTTTTTAAATTAATAAACTAATTGTGTTAAATGTGTTTTAGTTTTAACAAATCAATAAACTGTATAGATATGTGCATCTTACTAATATTGAGCAACTTGTTTGCATCTGCATATTCTGTATATTTTGATCATGTTTATTGGTTTTTGCAATTCTGCTATATATTGATCTTGCATTTAGGATAAAAAAAAAAATTATTTTGTATTTGTACGTCTTATCATGCAGCTTATCATTGCAGCTGACTGCTCAGTAATTTTCCAGCTCAGTACATCAATATAGACTGTCCCTGTATTTATAAGATATCCCCACAATCATGAAATTTTCCCATTGGTTAGAATCTTAATCAAGATTGCTAAGAATACAACAGAGGATTCTATGTAGTTATGCTACCGCGCATGCGCCGGACGGGGAGGAGGAGGTAGTCCCCTGCGAGTGCCAGAGGCGTGCTATCATCTGTAGAGCCGCCCCGCTGGGCGTGCCTCTCATGATTGAGCGTGGCTGGCACCGAGCAGGGAATCCCTTAGAGCTCTGGCGCGAGGCGCATGCGCGGCGCTCGTATTCCCTATTGGTCAGTGACGTTCAGTGACGTCACCAGTGGCGCGAAAATACGGCAGTCAGCTGCATTTAAATGATTGCACACACAACAGACAGCACTTCTTGATAAAGTTCATCCGAACGAAACGCGTACAAGGTTTGCTGCTGTTCCACACCATATGATTCCCCAATAAAGGATTTTTTATTGCAAGACCTGCTCTCCTTGTTTTGCTGTGCGCTGCACACCCTGGCTTTTGACATAACCAAAAACCCTGGGGCAACTACCTCCTTCATCCACCCCCTCTAACACCAATAAACGAGGTACTCTGGTTTAACCCCTTCATTACCTTAGTGGCAAGCCACTAAGGTAATGAAGCTGCTTGTATTTTATGTTAAAAACATAGTATTGAAGCCTTAGATCTAAGGAGCTGAACACATTAATGTCAGCCCCGAGGACCCCCTGCTTCCCGAGTTACAGGCCCTGGTATGGGGTGCTGTTATCTTCCTCCATTGTTTAAATCTCCTGTGTCACATGATCGGGGTATATAAACATGGCAGAGATACCGGCACAGCGAGTCGAGGGAGCAAAGCACACCAGAAAATACTGACAATTGAATTGCTGCAAAAAGGTTACTTTAATTACTATAATAGTCAAAAATATCCAACGTTTCGGTGAGAAGCACATTCATCAGGGATACAGAACAAATGACAGAACCACCGTTATATAGTGTCCAGATTCCCCAGAACCCACCCATCTCCCTCCTGCTGTGTATCTCAAGCACCACTGCAGCAAGGAGCATTGTTGATCGGCGTCCATTGTTGATCGGCGACCTCCATTGTTAATCGGCGTCACTTCCGGTTTCCGTCAAAGCGCCAGCCAGCACCGTGATAACGTCATCACGTCACCGCCCTGACAGATGAAGTAGTGTTTCCCCTACGCTCCAATGCCATTGGGGAGCGTCAGTTGGGAGGGGCATTGCTCTGGAGACAGGCGTCTAATCCAAGCACCAGGATACCTCCTCCATATCTCAATCTTCTCGTTTGGGTGGTTTTAGCCATTATATGTACTGTACCATCATTTATAGATACTGAGCTATTGTTGACTTCATGTGATAGGGATGGTTTCTGCGTGCACTTATATCTGTGTGATTGTAATGACCTTTATACCTTGGTCTTTTTTGACAGATGGACATGATCTGATTTCCTCGATCTTTTAGGGAATTAGGTTTTGTCTAGCAATAGATATACACGTTGTTTTTCTCATTCGTGATTATACATATTGATGTATGGTTAGTAGCCTATAATTCAGGTTACTTACATAGCCTATCATCACATATTGCTAGGTACAGTGGTCACTAAACCGTCCCTGCTCTGGGGATTTTATCCACTGTTATTTGTATGTTTGTCAATTCATTGTTTATATTATCATGTCTCCCGGTATTTTTTCGTCGTTCCCGTTGTTTAATAAAATGTTATTGTTGTCTTTTAACATTATGGAATGCCTCGTTCTGCTAACTGTAACTATATTGTTGTTGTTTATTCTTGTATAGCGCTGCTAGTTTTACGTTGGTCCCAAGGTCTGCAGGGTGAAAATCCAAAATGATTAGGTATCTCCTATGCATGCAAATGTCCCGATCATGTGATGCGAGACATTTATATGCATAGGAGATGCCGGCACCCCATAACCAGGCCTGTACATTGTACATTACAGTACTTGAATACACATTGTTATGCAATTTGCATCATTTGTATTGTACGTCGCTTATCAAGGTAACCAAGGTGCGTTGTTTCAGTTTTGCGCTACATGAGTCAGTTGCAGTCTGGGTGCTGGATATTATAGCAGATAGGGGAGAAGTTTCTTTTAGTGACAGTATAATGAGATACAGTATATCACAGTCTGCATTAACAAAGGATGCAGGTTTGCATCAGTTCAGTCTGCCAGATCTGCCATTCACCCCTTTGCTCAAGAGATCAGAATCAAATGTGACAAGCTTCACAGATATTGTAGGTTGACATGGCCATCTGGGCCATTTTATGTACCAAATTTCATCATCTTGATATAAATTCTTCTATGTGTATAAAAAATTGGGGGGGGGAAACAGCAAATACAAAAAATTAGAAATAAAAAACATATAATGTATGTGAAAAGCCTGGAAGAATACTAAAGAAATCCCATTTATAAAAATGTACTGATTGAGGAAGAAAATAAGTGATGTTTTTTGGCATTTATCCCATTAAAACCATTCAATGATTAACCTACTGTAGTTGCTGTTACAATGTTTAGACAGAACAATGAAGAGCTGAGGGACTGTTTGTATGAGTGGACTAACTGCAATAATGTCATGTTCTAATTATCAAAATAGCAGTATTGGTAAGAAAAGGCTAGTTTTGTCCCCATGGTTACACTGCTTGAAACGGCATCAAATGTTTTAATTTGAAGTGCTGATTTGGCTGAAATCCCAGGAATAATCAACAGGAGATTAGAAACATTAAAACACAGCAGGGAATTTTTTTAATGTCTAAGAGAATGGGTGCCAAAAGAATATGTGATACAATTAAACATAAAACTCAGTTACAAAGGTATGGCGCCAAGAGCTGAGCGATACTATTTACTAATTATTCAGTTTAACTGCTTTTGAACATCCTGTGGACACAGTTGATAAGTTTCTTATCCAAATACCCCATTACTGGAAACAATGATTATATTGTTTAGACAACTGCAAACAGGAAATGCAACACTTGTGCATGTCATATTAACACTTAATAAAGGTAAAAATCTCCAAATGTGATAATGTCTGAAAGGGCCAGATTTAGAAGTCAGATATCAAAAAACTTATTTGTGCTAAAAAAAAAAAAGACAGCATTTGTAGAATTTAGCACATCATGCACAAGACTTACCACCCTGTAGTTGATGGAGAAAACCAACACAGAAAACTGTAAAGATAAGTAATGCAAGTCACCCATTTATTAATACATATGTAGCCAGGTCCCCTCTGGTCCCCCCGTGTAATTGTGTTTTCCCCTTACCTCCGCTGACATAGAGGGTGATGCAGGAGGCGCGGGGCTGGTGCTGGGGCGAGCGCATCGCCGAGGCTCTGGCGTCTGCCTCTGCAGGGCACCGCCATGTTAGGTTGCGCGCGTGCGCGCACTCACGGAGGTTCGCGCAGAGAGATTACTATTCCTTTCTTCTCTACTATAATTCTGCAATCTTTGGTAGACTATTGAAGGCTATCCAGTAGCAATCCCAGCAACAGGGCAATGCCTTTTGGAAATAATTTATTTTCTTTTGAGTTTAACTGAGAAACAGCATCTATTGAACTTCAAAACAAACCATAAGCTTTTCTCTAAACAGTAGAAAACGTGACTTGTCCTTGCATTCTTTTGAAACAAAGGGTCACAGTCTCTATATGAGTGGAAATCTTACCACATCTTCAACAGATTCTTTAACACAGCTGCTATTTCTTTCACTGAAATACAATTATTTCAATCCCATTGCACTATCAAGGACACAGGTGTACATCATGAAAGGCGAAAAAGTAATTTCCAATGCCTGTTCATGTTTATTAAATACATTTTGCTATAAAATAGAATTGATCTTTGGGCACAGAAATTCTGGCCCTTTCAATCATAAAACAAAATGAAAAGCTTAAGATACATTTAAAATTGCATTTGCATAAATGTTTAGGCATTTTTGTGACATATACTTACAGTAGGCATAATTCGCACATGTATACAATTTTCCCTGTTTCTGTATTTCTCTGGACGCGCAATGTTGTCAGTCTCCTACTTGGAGCTGCTTTTATGTAGTGTTCTGTAGTCTCCTGGCTCTATCTATGTAGATCTAAATTGGTTACTTTTACTAACACTCAGTGTGCAAACCTTCCTGCTTTCTACATGACATGTTCATTTGGAGTGTGCTGTATAATGATTCACTGACCAAAATGCTGTGAACAATTGCTTCACTATGCTATGAATCATTTACCCTCCATTATCACACTATCAGTTGCACTTTTATACTTAGTGGACGGTAATACACCCTTAAACTAACATCCCTAAGTGCTCTGTGGTTTATAAGTCCAAGCAGGACTGCAGTATTTTCGCGATACAATCATTCACTGAGTCTGTTAGTCATATTTATATATATACACATGTACCTGGTCTCATAGGTGCCCCAGAGGGGTTTATACCCTGACTATTAGCGTCTTGTGTCCTGCTATCTCAAATACAATTTGCTGTTTGAGATTATTCCAACGCACATTCACTGACACGGACGCTTGGTCTTGTTAATTTAATTTATTTTTAATGCACTATACACGACGATTTGGTAACATATGTTTTATGTAAATATATTAAAAGTTAAATTTTAAATTAAGTAGGAGTGCAGTATAGTGAATTCTTTTAGGAGACACATCCACTTTGTGTTTTCCTTCCCTCCCTTTTTCTGATTCACTTTTCAGTTCACAGTTTGCACCCACTTCTTTGATTACCATATATTCACCCATTACTTCGTTTCAATTGGTGTGGTTTTGTGATCACTCCCTAACCCTAGTGTTTTCTCTGTATACAATTTTCCCTGTTTCTGTATTTCTCCTTATAGTGTACTAAAAGCTGGAATTTAAATTGAAGCACAGATAATTCAATATGTTTTACAAAAAACAGCCTTAGTAAATTACAGTACATATGTAGCTAAAGTTTAAATAACCTATTATAACCTATTACAAAATCATGAAATCTTGTAATATTGTCTAAACAAGCTATATATATATATATATATATCATATCATATCATATCATATCATATCATATCATCATCATCATCATCATCATCATCATCATCATCATCATCATCATCATCATCATCATCATCATCATCATCATCATCATCATCATCATCTCTAATTGATCCAAGGCCTCCTCGATGATCTTCCATCTTCCAATAGCAGCCGCCGGTTGTAAAACATTAGCCCCACTTGGTCTCAACATCGATATAGATCTGGGTTCTTTTTTAAGGGATTAAGTTCCATCCATGATTTGTATGGTCCACAAATAGTTATATACATCATCTGCGTGAACATGAGAATGAGGAATGCGATGAGTATTGCAGGATCTCTTTATGAGTATATCATCATGTGAGTTAAGAATGTACGCTATATGATTTGGCTATTTCCATAACATTGTTTCTGCATTAACGTATGAGAGAACGGGTAGTTTGCAACTAACTGTCTATATTTGATTAACCATTTTCTATTTTCCTTTCTGTACAATTGTAATAAAATGTCCCTTACTATTATTGGGTATGTATATCATAAGAAACATGCAGTGCCACTAGGAAGTGTTAATCTAAACACATATAATTGTTAAAATATATATGTACAGTAGCAACAAATTCTCTGGTCTGCACCAATCCGCTGTGCGTCGAACAAACATAACGTGTAATAAGGATTTGTATATATGTAATATGTTCCACTGGTGGGAATATGAGATGTAATTCCCAACAATAATAATAAAGGGTTAATATCATGGATGAGATCCTACTACACATTACCATAATTGGTCTAGAGTCAGTGGAGTTTATAGCTCCACGTCTGTAATGGGTTAATAGTGGCATATACCCCACATTTTAAAGATTAGTATATAATCTACCCCCAAACCATTAACCGACTATGTAACATGTAGCCGTGACAAAATTCTGCAACACGAAGGTTAGAAATAGTATATTCCCCCACTTTACAACAAATCTATACACACTATTGATTAGTCATCAAATCCTTTATGGAATGGTGTCTAAGCAACTATTAGATAGAGGTATAAATGTTTAGAACCCATATAATGTGTCTGTATATTAAGCATAATTATACAATGTAATATGTATTATTTGTCTATTTTGTTTAGGTTGATCAATATACCAATTATGTATTACATTAGAGGGTGACTACATATTTAAATTTGCTCTTGCTTATACTTATTCATCATTTAATCATCAAAGGCTACACAGTATGGTAGTAGTATAAATGGTACCTAAAAGTAATCAATTGTTTAGCTATGCATTATATATATTAAAACCATAGAGCCAATGTATTATAAAAAAAAAAAAATCTTTAATGAATTGATTTTTTTAATTAACCAATTGCATAATGGAGGAGGGTATATAACCCTAGGTGAGGGACAGAGAGCAGAATCATCCCCTGACGAAGCCTAACGGAGAAACGCGTAGGGCGTGGTTTACAGACAGTGAACACAGTGTATTCAGCAGGAGTAGCAGCAGACAGCAGCCAAGAGGTGCCGGTGGCCGTTTGTCCCATTATTTGCCTGCAGGAAGACTAGCAGTGCAGAGGATTGAGGCCCCGCTCCCACAGCCCACCGGACGAACTCTCGCGAGAGGGAGTGACATCACCGCGTCGTCACGTGGCACGGAGCGTCCCCAGGAGACGTGGGTGACCGGAGGAAGATTGAGAACTCTTCGTGGGAAAACAGAAAGAACTCTCTATATGTGAAACCGGACAGCACCTACCTTTAAGTACCACTAAGGACTGTTGAAGAAATCTGCATAGTGTTACTACCCTTTTCCAATGAGTGTGAGATGCTCAGAATTCTCAAAAGTTTTATGATATCTCACAGAATGTGAGTCTTTTACTTATAGTCATTTTTTATTAATAATTTTAATAAACTGTGTTACGCTATTTGTGTTCTATCTCTCTTCCTGCATGGGTATCTTTGCTCGAGATTGCAATTGCTGTGGATGACCAGCTGTTCCAGACTCATCATTTAATTGTTCCAGATCCCAGAGTGGATACAAGGCTTGATATTATCCTATACACTGTGAGTGCATATTATACCTTCTGGCGGTTTATTTGTTAGAACATACTACCCTATGTTTGATTTTTCTTGTCTCCATTTGCGCCTAGGTCATTCTTTTTGGATATATATATATATTTATATATATATATATATATATATATATATCATCATCATCATCATCATCATCATCATCATCATCATCATCATCTCTAATTGATCCAAGGCCTCCTCCTCGATGATCTTCCATCTTCCAATAGCAGCCGCCGGTTGTAGACCATTTAACGCAAGGCAACCTCAGGCTAGCCTAAGCTAGCCGTGCGATTTCAGAATCATAGATGACGAAACGCGTAGGGCGTGGCTAAAGCAGAGGAGGCACTATTCTCACTGAGAGCACTATTGCGGATTGAGAGGAACGCAGATTGTGAGAGGCTCAGCGAAACAGAACAGTGGATACATCTCTGGCTCCCTTGGTGGTGCAGCAGCTAGTAGCAGGCAAGCGAGGGCTCGGTTTCCTGGAGGGACTTCCGTTTTGCGGGACACCAGACCGGGTGAACGTCACTTCCGGTAGAAGGAGACCGCGCACGAGAGGACACCATTGCTGGCTCGAACGCTACCACTAGCATATGAGGGCCTATCTCATAACTGCATTTTAAAACCGTTATACTTGTGAGTGGGCATTTGTCTGTTTTTAATGTTCCATAAAATCATTGTTATACTTTAATGCACTAGGTGTGCGCCTGTTTTTTTCTCTTTTCTTTTATATATATATATATATATATATATATATATATATATATATATATATATATATCATCATCATCATCATCATCATCATCATCATTATCATCATCATCATCATCATCATCATCTCTAATTGATCCAAGGCCTCCTCGATGATCTTCCATCTTCCAATAGCAGCCGCCGGTTGTAGACCATTTAACGCAAGGCAACCTCAGGCTAGCCTAAGCTAGCCGTGCGATTTCAGAATTTTTTTACGCGAGTTAGCCATGAGTTCCCTCTGGTTTGAAAAGAAATGGAAATTTAGCGTTGTCTGCAATACCGGCCAGAAACTCAAGTCAGCGATCGCAAGTTATTGTATCTTACAAATCTAATTGCAGTGCATCCTGTCACTTATTCCTGTTCAGGTGTGCATAATCCGATATCACACAGATGTTTAGTATTGTACAGTATGTACTTCAAGTGTATTTAATTGAAATCTAAAGAGTAAAATCATGAACACTCCAAAAAGAATTTTTAGAGAATTAAATGTTTTATTTGCACAAGATAATAAAGTAAAAATGAGTAATACTAAAATACATAGGGGGCTATGCACTAAGCTCAATGGCTTTGCATTCTGATTTGGCCAAAAAGCAGGTTCGTTAAAAAGTGAAGCCGGGGACGCAATGCACTAAGGCCTTGAGGCCATTTTTTAACGTACCTGCTCAAAATAGGTCAGAACAGCCACAGCGTACGTGATGCTTTTTTCCCCCCTGCTAGCGTTCTGAACCTTTCCGTTCGCCGCATGTAACATTTGCATGGAGATTTGCTATCTCCATGCAAGCCTGTTATAGGCGATCATACATTAAATAAATACATTTTAATAATAGTGTACATGAGCAGGGGGTCTCCCGAGCTGAACCGCATTGGTTTCAGGTCCGAGGACCCCCTACTTCAGGAGTTACAGGCCCCGTTATGGGGTGCCGGTATCCCCTGCAGTTTAAAGCTCCTGCATCACGTGACTGGGTTATTTACATTCTGCAGGGGATACCGGCACCCCATAAAGGGGCCTGTATCTCCTGAAGTAGGGGGTCCTCGGACCTCAAACCAATGCGGTTCAGCTCAGGAGACCCCCTGCACATCTACACTAGTATTAAAACATACATAACAATAAACAATAATTCATTACCGTAGCGGCTATCCGCTATGGTAATGAAGCAGCATTAATGTATTTTAAATAATAGTGTGCGGGAGCAGGGGGTCCCCTGAGCTGAACCGCATTGATTTCTGCCTCAGAGACCCCCTGCTTCCCGAGTTACAGGCCCCGGTATGGGGCATCGGGTGCCAGTGCCGCCACCATCTTTATAGCGTCCAAGACGCGATATGGGCTCTATAAAGATGGCGTACGCACTGGCACTGATGCCCCAAACTGGGGCCTGTAACTCGGGAAGCAGGGGGTCTCTGAGGCAGAAATCAATGCGGTTCAGCTCAGGGGACCCCCTGCTCCCGCACACTATTACTAAAAATACATTAATGCTGCTTCATTACCTTAGCGGATAGCCGCTAAGGCAATGAAGGGGTTAAGGCACATTAGCATGTTTATTGGGGACAATTGCCCACAATAAACAACACACATCCCCCCCGCCCCCTAACACATACAGTACTGTAATGGGCAAAATTACTATTATCCACATATGGATAATAATGCATTTGCCCATTTTAAATACATTTAAATTACAATAAATGGAAAAAATAGGGTAACCCCAATTATCGAGGCCACTACCAGGCACTATGGAGTGTGTTTAGGAAAGAAGGTTTGACGCCGGTATATAGGTGATGCAGGTAATAAGGCAATATATGGGTATCTCCGATACTAACAAGGGGAGTGGGGTACTGGAAAACCGGTTAGAGGTACAAGGGGACACCTCCCAAGGGGGCGCCCCCAAGTAAATCACGGCCCGGCTACCAATATATCCTCACCTGTCTCCCCTGTGTATCGCGTGGAGGTCCCTTGAAAGCCGTTCCTGTTTGCGGCTGCAAGCTTGATCCTGGAGGTCCCTTGAAAGCCGTTCCTGTTTGTGGCTGCAAGCTTGATCCTGGAGGCTCTGTGTGCTGGGATTCTGCTTGCTGGCGTCTGCGTGCCCCAACCGGCTTGGCTTGGACGAAACGCGTAAGAGTGTTCATGCTGTTGTACATTGCTGGTTACTAATAAACTTTTTTATATTCATACAACTGGCTGAGTGAAGGTGCTGTGAACCTCGGAAGCAATCTCTATTTTTTTCATAAATTACAATAAATACAGTCAAAACATTTAACACTTATGTTTTACAGGCACCCAAAATGAAGGCCGTCTTCATC
Source organism: Ascaphus truei (assembly GCF_040206685.1). NCBI lineage: Eukaryota > Metazoa > Chordata > Amphibia > Anura > Ascaphidae > Ascaphus > Ascaphus truei. Next base: position 82,995,048 of record NC_134488.1, read on the forward strand.
CTCATCTTCATTCAGCCCATGCCCCTACGGTGCTGCAAAACATGCACAACAATTACAATAGCCAATGTAATGTCCCCTAACCCCTTAATCACCATAGCGGTGAATAACCGCTACAGTCATTAAGGGGTTAACCCACCCTCACCCACCACTCGGGAGGCCTACATACCCACCCACACTAACCCCCCACCCCGTGAGGCCTAACCACCCTCACCCACTACCCACAAGGGAGGCCTACCCACATACCCTTGGGGCCAATACACCCCCCCCCCCCAACACATACAGTAAAATAATGTGCAAAATAACTATTATCCAGATATGGATAATATATTATTTGCCCATTATGAAACACATAAAACATGCACAAATCAAAACAAGCATTTTTAATCTTAAAATCACCACATTGTACAATAAATCTAGCATCTATTGCAATTATAAGCCAACAAATCAGCAGCTCCACAAATGTATATGAAATGTTCCACAATTGCATAGAGTGTGTACATGATGCAATTAATCTGTGCATCATGTAACACTATGCAAAATATATACACAATAAAATAAACACTATGAACAATGTCCCCTAACCACCAATGCCATCCTGAAAATCAATTAGAAACTAACCAACATCAATACAATTAGCATCAATCAATTAATCCATTTCCTCAAACAATTAAAATACAATACAAATCAATTATACAATTCCCTATTCAATTGCTAAAGCCAAACCATTGCCAAAACAATTCTAATTTAAATTAACCACCATCATTCTAATCTAAGTACCATAAAGAAGCCATTAGCTAAATACAAATTACATTATTCACAACAATGACAAAATAAAGATGCTAAATACATTATCCATACATGAAAAGAACCTAAACATGAGCCAAACAATCAATTATTATCCCTGTATGTCTATCCATACAGATAGATAAACATAACATACAGGGGCAATAATACAGCATAAAATACAATGCATTTACATACAAAATTCACATACAATACACCCATTCAGTGTCCGTGAATGTATTATATACATAGATACATTAACGGGCATTAAATCGGAGTGAAAAAATAAAAGACATGAATGAAAAATCATAAAACCATGTAAAAGTAAAAATAATAAACTTTTCTTTTGTTTACTCACCATTAGATGCCCACTCTCCGAAATCCAAGCGACCCGGAAGCACAGGAACCAATCCACAGGTAAGCCATAAAATAAAAACCATAACAAATCCCCGTCTGTGTCTTCTTTCTTATTTCTTCTTTTGGGGTCTTCTGGGATCTTCTGGGGTCTTCTTCCATCTTCTTCCATCTTCTTCTGGCTTCTTCCGGCTTCTTCCGTCTTCTTACGCCACGCCCTTCTTCTCTTCTTAGGAGGGGAGATGTTCCCTCGTCGGCGACTAGCTTCAAAATGAGGCGACATAGGCTTTTATAGGCCTATGACGTCACATTTTGGTCAAATGTTTACCACGGTCCTGATTGGGCCGTAAAAAACATGTGATTTGGCCGATGAAAAAAAAATGATGATGTCATTTAAAGGCAATGAAAGCACAGCCAATCAGAATGGCTTTGCTTCAATTGCCTTTAAGATGACGTCATTAAAAGAAACATGGCCGGTCTCACATGGTTGGTAGCCAATCAGAGCATGGGAAATACATCCCATCTCTGATTGGCTCTAGTAGACCATGTGACAGAGGCTTGGGGGAGAACGGATGTGACGTCATGAAAGCCTGTCACATGGTACTAGAGCCAATCAGAGTTGGGATGTATTTCCCACGCTCTGATTGGCTACCGTACCATGTGAAACCGGCCATGTTTCTTTTAATGATGTCTTCTTAAAGGCAATTGAAGCAAAGCCATTCTGATTGGCTGTGCTTTCATTGCCTTTAAAGCTGCAGTTCAGTCAATATCCTGCATGTTTGTTTTTTTTAATAAATCAGTTCTGTAGTAGAAAAGTAGTAAAAAAACAAATTTGAAAGACCAATTTTCTTGTATTCTATTTTAACAGCCATTTGCTAAGGCACTGCCCCTTCATGTCCTGTCACAAGCTCTGGCACACCCCTTTGTCAGCCCTGCCCTCCCTCTAGCACTTGTCAGTGCATAAATGCTCATGAATATTCATGAGCTTCCACTGCCAGTCAAGCAGATTATAAACAAATGCCAGCTTTTAATATGTCACCAAATTTCGACCTATCAATACATGGAAAACGAATTCAGCTGCAGCTATACAGTTCTTTAGCTAATTAGATATTGCACACATGAAACTATTGAAGTAAAAAAATAAATGTAAAAAAAAAAAAAAAAAAAAGACTGAACTGCAGCTTTAAATGACGTCATCATTTTTTTTTTCATCGGCCAAATCACATGTTTTTCACGGCCCAATCAGTACCGTGGGAAACATTTGACCAAAATGTGACGTCATAGGCCTATAAAAGCCTATGTCGACTCATTTTGAAGCTAGTCGCCGAGGAGGGAACATCTCCCCTCCTAAGAAGAGAAGAAGGGCGTGGCGTAAGAAGACGGAAGAAGCCGGAAGAAGCCAGAAGAAGATGGAAGAAGATGGAAGAAGACCCCAGAAGACCCCAGAAGACCCCAGAAGACACCAAAGAAGAAAGAAGACACAGACGTGGATTTGTTATGGTTTTTTATTTTATGGCTTACCTGTGGATTGGTTCCTGTGCTTCCGGGTTGCTTGGATTTCGGAGAGTGGACATCTAATGGTGAGTAAACAAAAGAAAAGTTTATTATTTTAATTTTTACAGGTTTTTATGACATTTCATAGACATTTGTGTAGCTGCAGTTAGTTTTTTTTATATTTGCAATGGCTGCTGGATTTATTTTAACATGCACTGTGGTGATTTTAAGATTAAAAATGCATGTTTTGATTTATGCATGTTTTATGTGTTTAATAATGGGCAAATAATCTATTATCCATATCTGGATAATAGTTATTTGGCATATTATTGTACTGTAGGTGTTGGGGGGGGGGGGGGTGTATGTATAGGTCCGGTTTATTTATTTTACATTCAGGGTTGGTTCCTTGGTTCTGCGTGAGACCTCTGGAGACCACCTGCGGTCTCCTCGGGTATCTCACGGTATCAGGCTGGTGGTTCCACGGGTGACACCTGCGGGGATGAAGCGGTGGTCTAACATCTATGGGGGCACCGCAGACCCGTAGTCTGCAGGGAAGAACCGGTGGTCCCACATCCGTGGGGGCACCGTGGACCCGTAGGTGTGGGGATGAAGCGGTGGTCCCACATCCGTGGGGGCACCGCGGACTTGTAGTGAGCACTTGTGAGTTCCCCAGACTCCCATGAGAACCACCCGAGGCCCTGCAGACACCTGTGGGTCTGACCCGGGGCTCCCAGACATCCGCGGCCTACCATGGGGACCCAATTGTGGCCAACGGTGTCCCAAGGAGACCACCTGGGGGCCATGGCGCTTGGCGAGACCCACCAACAGGCCTCCAGAACCTGTGTGAAACAAGTTGCTGGTACCCTGTAGGTCTGTCAGGTGACCCGCCAGCCCGCCGGGGCTGGGGTATGAACCCTGTATGTAAAAGAATAAATCATGTATTTATGGGGGGCACAGGGGGTGGGTTATGTATTTAATAAATAGAATGATGTTTATTGTGGGGCAGTGTATTGTTTTTATTGTGGGTACTGGGGGTGGGGGGAGGGGGTATTGGCCCCAAGGGTATGTGGGTAGGCCTCCCTTGTGGGTAGTGGGTGAGGGTGGTTAGGCCTTATGGGGTGGGTGGTTAGTGTGGGAGGGTATGTAGGCCTCCTGAGTGGTGGGTGAGGGTGGGTTAACCCCTTAATGACTGTAGCGGTTAATAACTGCTATGGTGATTAAGGGGTTAGGGGACATTACATTGGCTATTGTAATTGTTGTGCATGTTTTATAGCACCGTAGGGGCATGGCAGAATGAAGATGAGGATGAAGACGGCCTTCATCGTGGGTGCCTGTAAAAGGTAAGTGTAATATGTTTTGACTGTATTTATTGAATGTTATATGTATTTAAAATGGCCAAATGCATTATTATCCATATTTGGATAATAATAATTTTGGCCATTACTGTATAGTATGTGTTAGGGGGGTGTATTTAGTTAGAATTGTTGTTTCTTATTTTTAGAGGTGCAACATTGGTACCGCAGGCCCGCAGGTACCCCGGGACTCCCGCGGGGACCCCGGGACTGCCGCGGGTACCCCCGGACTCCCGCAGGGACCCCCGCACTCCCGCGGGGACCCCCCTTGGTGAGCCGGGGACCCCCAGACCCCCGCGGGGTCAGCCGGGGACACACGCACAACCCTCGGGCTCCATCGGGACCCCCGCGGGGTCAGCCGGGGACACCCGCCAGCCTGCTGTATGGGTTTTGTGCATGCAAAAATAAAAAGCCAGAATTTTTTCTAAGTCCAGATTTCTTTGCGTCTACTCTGACCTGACGTGTTCTGATCAACGCAACTTTCGCGTTTGCTAAGGTTGCGTTGCTTAGTGCATCCCGCTTAAGGGCAGAATTTCACGCAAAGAGGGTTGCGATCGAGCAAAGTTGGACTTAGAAAAAATCCCTGAAAAAAGTCATTTTTAGACCGCAAAGTGCCTGTTTGCGTTGCTTAGTGCATTGGGTTGAGCCAAAAATCACGATCGAAGAGCACTTTGCGGTCTAAAAGTGACTTAACGGAGCTTAGTGCATAGCCCCCATAGTCTCTTTTTCCAAATTTAAAATGTTCTTTTATTTTTCATCGAACTGGCTGGTTCTTGGGTGTCTTAGCCTCTTAAGAAAGAGCAAATATTCAATTTTAATAATCAAACCTTACATTATGAAACAATCGTCAAAGAGTCTGTCGTGCGCTTCCGTGTGCAGAGCAGCAATCTGATTATATCAGACACTGGGGCAATACACGAGGGAGCTCCGCTCGGCCACAGAATCGACCGGTGCAGGGGGATGTTAGTAGCTTACCTCACCTGCATCTCCGGTCTGGGACCCGCTCACCTCGGCTGCTCCTGCGTGCCACCGTCTTGGAATGGTCAGGATACAATGGTGGATTCGGCGCAACTGCGCATGCCTGAGTCAGAAAGGCTCCCGGAGTTCTTCAATAAACTTTATTAGCAAAAACACACAAGGGCTAACACCGCATTCTCCCCCTCTACGCGTTTCACCCTCACAGATAGGGCTTCGTCTCGGAGTGGGGAGAGGCGGAAGCTGCCTGATTAAATACAAACAAGCCCGCGAAAACGGCATAAAAGATTAAAACATTAACCCCCTCAATGCCTATGCCTGTTAACATGTTCCACATATAAGGTGATCCTATATATACACTATTATTGGAATACCGTGTCAATTATTCTCGGAATATCCTAGCATTCATAATCTAAGCATGTTTTTGAAATATTGAAATAGGTTCAGGCTACTCATTGAGGGTATATAAAGAAAATTAAAAAACTGCTGAAAACACTGCAAGTGCCTGGTTGGATCCCTTAAATCAATGTTTCATGTTACTTGGCAGCCTCGTACCTATATAATATGTACATGCATTTCTTTACAGAAAAACCATAAACTGCACACTTATTAAGTCATGATCATATAATTTTGCTGCTACAGCATTGTGTATTAAGGGCAAACAGGTAGATGAAGAAAGAAGAGAACAAAAAGGGGGGGGAGGGGGGGGGAGGGGGGGTTGGGGTGGGAGGTGTGATGGAGGGAGAGGGAGGAGGGAGGGAGGGAGGGAAGGTGGGAGAGAGGGAGGGGAGGGGGAGGGGGTAGGGTTGTGTGGGAGGTACAGGTTCAGAAACAGCCACAGAGGCTCTAAGCATAATAAACGGATTAATTGCATAAATTTAGAGCAATCCTATCAGAGGATATACTGAATGCTACCACCCCAGAAAACATATAGTCATGATAATCTTAAAGGAAACAACGCAGATCCCAATCAATATTGAGTCCGTTGGGCTGTAGAGAGTTTAATGTGTATATCCAATGGGCCTCTCTCTGCTGCAAGATCTTAATTCTATCACCTCCATGGGTGGGCAATGCAATATGTTCAATGGCACAACATTGAAAATTCTCTACAGAACCCAACGGACACACATTGAAGTGCATTGGTACCGGATGTGTCATGTCGTGATTTTTAATAAGTCTAAGATGTTCCATGATGCGAATTTTTAGGGCTCTACTAGTTAGCCCCACATATTGTTTATTACATCCACATTTTAGTAGATAAATTACTAAATTGGTCTGGTATGATATAAAAGTTCTAATAGGGAATCTGCGTGTTTCATCATGGTTTGAAAAATGTTTTGTCTTAAGCATATTCGGACAAATTTTACAATGTCCACATTTGAATGAACCAGTTAATTTTGGAAATAAAGACAGTTTTGTTCTGTTGCGGTTGGTTGTTTTTAGCATACTGGGTGACAAAAAGTTACCAAGTGTAGTAGCCTTGCGAAACACTACTTTCGGGCCTACACAGACCATCTTGCGCAGCAAGGGGTCCAAAGATAGTGTGGCCCAGTGTTTGTGTATTATTGCTTTAATGCAATTGGCTTGCTCACAATAGTTTGTGACAAAAAAGGGGGTTTCGGTGTCCTCGACTTGTGTGCCCTGTTTTTTGCGGCTAACATTCATGTTTATGAGCAGTTCTCTGTCTGTATCTAATGCATTCTGATACGCCATATCCAAATCTTTGATGTCATATCCCCTTGACAGGAATCTCTCCCTCATCTCGTTCGCCCTGTGGACAAAGGACTCCAAAGTGGAGCAGTTCCTGCGTAACCGCAGGAACTGCCCCTTTGGAATACCTCTGATCAGAGGGCGAGCGTGACAGCATTTTGCATGAAGCAATGAATTCCTGGCATTTTCTTTTCTGAAAATATCTGATTGAATTTTGTTCTCTAAATCTACATACAAATTCAAGTCCAAAAATTGTATTTGGTGTTTGTCATATGTGTGAGTAAAGCTCAGATTGAGTGTATTGTTAGCCAGGTATTCAAAAAACTTCAAAAGCTCTGCCTCCCCCCCACTCCAGATCAAAATCAGATCATCAATGTAGCACTTGTAAAATGCCACATGATGTCTGAATGGATTGGAATCTCCAAACACGTGGGACATCTCCCACCAACCCATGAATAGGTTGGCGTAGGAGGGGGCAAATGACGTCCCCATGGCTGTCCCACGTGTTTGGAGATAAAACTGGTGCTCAAACAGAAAATAATTGTGTGTGAGTGAAAACTTGATGCTATCTAAAAGGAAAGCTACATGTGCTGGAGAAAGAATGGAGTGATTATGCAGAAAGAATTCAGTGGCAGTAAGGCCATGGTCATGCTTAATAATGTTGTATAGGGAAGCTACATCTAGGGTCACCCAGATGTAGTGTGAGTGCCAAGTAATGGGTGCTAGAAGTGATAATACATGCTTGGTGTCAATGATGTGTGAAGGTAATGAGTGAACAAGTGGCTGTAAATAATGATCTATATATTGTGAAAGGTGTTCACCAAGTGAACCTATACTAGAAATGATGGGTCTACCCGGGGGTGCAACCAGTGTCTTGTGAATTTTAGGTAAGTGATGAAAGATGGGTGTGATGGGATCTGGAGTGGTGAGGAAGTCTCGCTCATTGGGTGAGAGAACGTGTAACATCTCACCTTCATATAAGAGGTCCAAAAACTCTCTGCTGAATTGGGGGTGGGATCCCTGTCAAGAGTACGATAGGCTTCTGGGTCACCCAGCTGACGTTGCGCCTCTGCTACATAATATTCTCGGTCGAGCACCACAGTAGCGCCACCTTTGTCCGCCTTTCTGATAAGAACAGAATCATTGTCAATTAATGATTTTAAAGCTGCCCTTTGTTCCACTGTTAAATTATCCCGCTGAAATCCCCTGGTTCCTATGCCTTTGGCTAGGAGCGAAAGATCTCTTTCAATGCCTTTTTGGAAGATATGAATGTACTGCCCCCTCATGAACGAGGGGTAGAACACGGATTTCTTTTTGAACCCAGAATTGGTGCTACCCAAAAAATCTATCGGGTCATCTATTGTATTGTTTTCATTGAAGAGATCTGTAAGGTCCTGCTGTCTGCACTGGTTCATTCAAATGTGGACATTGTAAAATTTGTCCGAATATGCTTTAGACAAATCATTTTTCAAACCATGATGAAACACGCAGATTCCCTATTAGAACTTTTATATCATGCCAGACCAATTTTGTGATTTATCTACTAAAATGCGGATGTAATAAACAATATGTGGGGCTAACTAGTAGAGCCCTAAAAATTCGCATCATGGAACATCTTAGACTTATTAAAAATCACGACATGACACATCCGGTACCAATGCACTTCAATGTGTGTCCGTTGGGTTCTGTAGAGAATTTTCAATGTTGTGCCATTGAACATATTGCATTGCCCCCCCATGGAGGTGATAGAATTAAGATCTTGCAGCAGAGAGAGGCCCATTGGATATACACATTAAACTCTCTACAGCCCAACGGACTCAATATTGATTGTTATCTGCGTTGTTTCCTTTAAGATTATCATGACTATATGTTTTCTGGGGTGGTAGCATTCAGTATATCCTCTGATAGGATTGCTCTAAATTTATGCAATTAATCCGTTTATTATGCTTAGAGCCTCTGTGGCTGTTTCTGAACCTGTACCTCTCACACAACCCTACCCCCCCCCCCCTTTTTGTTCTCTTCTTTCTTCATCTACCTGTTTGCCCTTAATACACAATGCTGTAGCAGCAAAATTATATGTTCATGACTTAATAAGTGTGCAGTTTATGGTTTTTCTGTAAAGAAATGCATGTACACATTATATAGGTACGAGGCTGCCAAGTAACATGAAACATTGATTTAAGGGATCCAACCAGGCACTTGCAGTGTTTTCAGCAGTTTTTTAATTTACTTTATATACCCTCAATGAGTAGCCTGAACCTATTTCAATATTTCAAAAACATGCTTAGATTATGAATGCTAGGATATTCCGAGAATAATTGACACGGTATTCCAATAATAGTGTATATATAGGATCACCTTATGTGTGGAACATGTTAACAGGCATAGGCATTGAGGGGGTTAATGTTTTAATCTTTTATGCCGTTTTCGCGGGCTTTTTTGTATTTAATCAGGCAGCTTCCGCCTCTCCCCACTCCGAGACGAAGCCCTATCTGTGAGGGTGAAACGCGTAGAGGGGGAGAATGCGGTGTTAGCCCTTGTGTGTTTTTGCTAATAAAGTTTATTGAAGAACTCCGGGAGCCTTTCTGACTCAGGCATGCGCAGTTGCGCCGAATCCACCATTGTATCCTTACATTATGAAATCCTGAGGTTTTTTAGGATTTGGGGAGAAAAAGCATGACTTAATACAGTAATTTACATGATCATTGCATATGCAGTTGAAGCTGAACAGTACTGTAGTGTGATCACGATATTTCTGCGCATGCGTGTCACTATTGAACCTGGTTGAAAACAAAATGACTAATGTACGATACAGTACTGTAGTTGCATGAATTACTGTACTGTAAATTACATGACGGTGTCGCTAGATGTCCAATGGGTGGCATAAAGTGAGTTACCACAGTGACACTCTATGGGTGCGATTCACTAAGCAGTGATAACTGCTTTTAAGTACGATAAATGCCTTTTAAGACTGATACTGCCTGCTTCGCAATTCACTCAGCAGTAATAACAGTGTTTTATCGACCGTAAAAGGCATTTTTTAAGCCAGGGAAAAAAATACGTCCAATCAGGCAAAAAACGGCAAATGTGCACATTTTTGCCAGTCAGCGTGATTTACTAAGCAGTGATACGTGAATCGTACTTTAAAAGCACACCAGATTTTGCACCAGCTGGCGCAAAAGAAATGGAGCGAAATGTCAGGAACACCCCAAAACAGAAAAGATAAAATGATGGTGCAGTAGAATCACAGATAATAGGTAGAACAAGACTTGGCTCGTATAAAATGCCTACTTACAAACTGTAAGTGGAGAATCAGCATGTAGCGGGGAACAGAATATGCAGGAACTCAGGAGGGCTCTTTCTCACGGTATGGCTCAGGAGGAAACAAAATGGAGAGAGACCATAGTGCAGACCAATAAAAATGTATCACAATAAAAGCTGAATGAAATGTACTCACAATGTGTACAAAAGTATTAGGCACATAATAGTAGAGCAATGAGTCTCACGCCAGAGAGGTGGTATCCAAGCCGTCTCCCTTCGGGTTGTGAAGCCATAAAATATTTTTAAAATAATGATCCTGAACTGCAAGATGCATAAGTTCAATTTATTCTGGATGGTATTTCCTTCATATTGAACAAAAACTATTTTTGGTTTGAAAATATTTTTTATATTCAGAAATGTGGCACCGCCATGGGACCAGGTTTGCCCCCAGCTATGCCAATCTCTTCATGGGTTTTTGGGAAGAAAATTACATCTGGCAGGGGGAGGGTCTGGGGGCGAACCTGGTCCTATGGCGGCGCTACATTGATGATATCATTATAATTTGGCAGGGCGATCAAGATGGTCTAGAACTATTTTTGAACGATATTAATATTAACACTTACAATTTAAAATTCACCTCAAAAATAAGTAAAAGTTCACTAGATTTTCTAGATCTAAATATCTATATCCAAAATGGGATCATAAAAAACAGGTATATCTTTAAAGACGTTGATAGCAATAACTATATTCTGCGCTCCAGTTGTCATCATCCACAGTGGATGGACAATGTCCCCTATGGTCAATATAGGAGAATGCGCAGGAATTGCACTGATGACTAAATATTTGGACAACAATGTGAAACATTAAAATCAAGGTTTATTCAGAAAAAATACAAGGAAGAAGTTTTAGATGCAGCATTTCAAAAAGCAGTGGTTCTAGATAGAAAATATTTACTTAAATCAAATGTAAAAAAACAGAACTCGACAGAACTAGTAATAATTTTGACACAGCTTTCCTGACAACTCTTAATAGAGAAGCCAACAATATTAGCAAAATAGTTCGTAAGCACTGGAATATTTTACTCAATGATCCTATTCTAAAACATAAAATTCCAGATAAACCCAAAATCTTTAAAATAGCGAAAAATCTGAAAAATATAATTGCACCTAGTGCCCTCAGAAAATCACTACCAAAGACAAAGGATGGTTCCAAAAATTAGAAGGTTTTTATGGCTGTTCCACCTGTAAGGCTTGTGAACATAAACAACAAGATAAAAATAATTTCAAATCAAACAGTAAAAATTAATCTTTTAAAATTAAACAATATATGAATTGTTATACCGAATACGTGATTTACTTGTTATAATGCCCTTGTGGGCTACAATATGTGGGAAAGACAAAAAGAGCTATCTAAACACGTATTATCGAACACCTTAGTAATATCAGACGTGGTGTAATGACGCATAATGTATCAAAACACTTTGCGCTTTATCATAACTCAAACCCAAGAGGCCTCACATTCACTACTATAGAAAATGTCACTCAGCATTGGAGAGGACGTAGTAGGGATATAGACTTGGGCCAACAAGAAATGTATTGGATCCATAAACTTCATACTCTAATACCTAATGGACTTAATGTAGATTTTGAATTGGCTCAATTTCTCAATTAAATTTCCAATACATGTAAAACTCTCTGGTCATATTATATATATTTATTTATATTTCACCTTGTCCATATATCCATCTATTAATATTAAGTGAATGTGGGACCTCCAGGGATGTGTTTTTGTCTTTTCCACATTTTTTGTATTTTCCATCTTTTATATAGATATATATATCTAATTTTTCATATTTTTCAATATATGTTTCAGTCTATTATTTTATTTCACTATAACATATTATTTTTATATTTTTTAATATATTTTTTGGTTATTAGTTTTCCACCTAAGATGATATAATATTAATACCCCTCTCATTTCTTCTCTCTCTCCCATTACAACTCTCTCCGTTCTCTCTATATCTGAGTTGCTATATATTATAATATTTATATGCCTTTTTAAAGTTTTTTATTTTATTAAATAAAGTTCTTATAATTGTCTGATCTTCCTTTTGAACACAGAGTTATGTACTCTTTATGAGAAGAACCTGTGGATTAATTAAATAATTAAATTAACCAATTATTGATAACACTATATAATCATTGCACCCAGTATGGGTATCATATCACTCCTGATGAAGCTGACGTTAGTTCAGTGAAACACGTTGAGCCCCCACATCCTAAGCAGTGAGTACCATTCCAGAAGAGAGGAGACCGCCATGCCGCGCACCTACTCCCCTTCCCGCACTAACCGGAAGCTGTCAGACCATCGACGGATGTGACGTCAGACACCATCGACGCCATCCAGCTGTGGAAGTATTGAAGGGAGATGGCTTGGATACCACCTCTCTGGCGTGAGACTCATTGCTCTACTATTATAAGCCTAATACTTTTGTATACATTGTGAGTACATTTCATTCAGCTTTTATTGTGATAAATTTTTATTGGTCTGCACTATGGTCTCTCTCCATTTTGTTTCCTCCTGAGCCATACCGTGAGAAAGAGCCCGCCTGAGTTCCTGCATATTCTGTTCCCCGTTACATGCTGATTCTCCACTTACTGTTTGTAAGTAGGCATTTTATATGAGCCAAGTCTTGTTTTACCTATTATCTGTGATTCTACTGCACCATCATTTTATCTTTTCTGTTTTGGGGTGTTCCTGAAATTTCGCTCCCTTCAAACCCTGGATGTATACTGTAACCATAGGGATTGTGTACATTTCCCTCTGAAGGTCGAGAATTTTTCTAATTCACATTACAATATATTTTATTATTCACATCACTGTATTCATTCTGAATTTTGCACATTGTGTTGTTTAGCGCCGTTCTAAATCACTTGGGTTGCAAAAGAAATGGAGCCATGAAGAAAATCATTTATGTTTTTTTGCCACACAATTAATACAACAGTCTGGTGGGTGTCCCCTGGTGATCCCTGCGGGAGTCTCGGGCCCACGGGGGATCCCTGTGGGAGTCTGGAGACCATGGTGATCTTGGTGGGAGTACGGGGCCCACAGCAGATCCCTGTGGGAGTCCGGGGTCCATGGGTGATCCCCGTGGGAGTCTGGGGCATACGGGTGATTCCCGCGGAAGTCCAGTGCCCATGGGTAATCCCGGTTGGAGTCCGGGGCCCATGGGTGATCCCTGCAGGAGTTCGGGGCCCATGGGTGATCCCCGCGGGAGTTCGGTGCCCTCAGGAGATCCCCGTGGTCGTCAGGGGTCCCCGCTGGCCTGCGGTACTAATCCTGTGCCCAAACAAAATTGCCACACAATTAATACAACAGTCTGGTGGGTGTCCCGTGGTGATCCCCGTGGGAGTCTCGGGCCCACGGGTAATCCCCATGGGAGTCTGGGGACCATGGTGATCCTGGTGGGAGTACGGGGCCCACAGCAGATCCCTGTGGGAGTCCGGGGCCCACGGGTGATCTCTGTGGGAGTCTGGGGCATACGGGTGATTCCCGCGGTAGTCCAGGGCCCACGGGTAATCCCTGTGGGAGTCCGGGGCCCATGGGTGATCCCCGCGGGAGTTCAGGGCCCTCAGGTGATCCCCACTGGCCTGCGGTACTAATCCTGTGCCCAAAAAACACAACAACCAATACTTTCAAATAAATACACGCCCCGCCCTCGCCCCCGTCACCTAACACATACAGTACAATAATTGTCAAAATTACTATTATCCAGATGTGGATAATAGTGCATTTGCCCATTAAAAATAAAACATTAACTTGCAGAAATAAAGTAAATAAATCTTGCACTAATCCCTGTAAGACTGCCATGATGAAGGCCATCCTGATACTCATCACCGTCCATGTCATTTGTTGCCACAAACAATACAGTACAATCAAAAATACAATCTCATGTCCCCTAAACCCTTTATCACCTTAGCTATAGAAATTAAGGGGCTAACCCACCCTCTCCCACTACCCACCTAGGAGGCCTAATCAATCTCCCCAGGCCACTACCCTCAACCTTTACTCATTCATTGATACAGTGGGTACATCATGCTCATATAATATGGGCATGATTTACCCCCATAGCAAGAAATGTGAAGGAATAAAAAAACAGGCCCAAATAAAACAACATGACATTGCAAAATGAACATATTACTAATAATGCCAATAAAACAAATGAATGGCACAGTGGGTACATCATGCCATATAATATGGGCATGATTTAACACTATGACAGTCAATGGTCAACCTAAAAAATAAATAATCAAAAACAAGATCCAATGCATTCAAAACAATCTCAAACTAAAAACAAATAAATAAGTAAACTGAACAAAATTAAGACCAATCAATTAATCAAATCCAAAATAAAGACCAGAATAAAAAATTAAAACATCAAAAAAACATGAATAAATAAAATAAATATCTAAATAAACTGCATCATTCAAAATCAAAAGTCAAAAAATAATCCAACATTAAAAAGCAAACACCAATCAAAATCCAGAAATAAACTATTTAAAACACCAGAAAAAAATTCTGAACTCTACAGCAATATGCAATATAAATAGCATACATATTTAAAATCAAAGAAACAATATACTTTTAAAATACATACAAGCAAACATTTCTCAAAACAACCATTGCTTCTTACTGAATGCATGTATGTATGTATGTACTGTATGTATGTATGTATGTATGTATGTATGTATAGGCCCATAAAGGGTCATACATAAATACATTTGGAATGAATGTGTAAAATAATAATGCAATCACAAAAAAAACAATAAAAAAAACCTGTAAATGAAAATAACATACATTCAATGTTATTACATTCAACCCCCAGGTCACCTGTTCCAGCACCCATCCCATATGAAGCTGCTGTCCTGGGAACCCCCAGGTCACCTGTTCCAGCACCCACCCCTACGATGCTCTGCTGGGAACACCTATCTCATCCGCTCCAGCACCCATCCACGCAGATGTCAACAGCACTCCTCACACCAGATCCATCTCGTTCGCCCGCATGCTGAATGGCAGTACATCTGTTTCAATGTTTCAAAAGAAATTGTACATGTTAGTTTACATGTTGGTAACATTTGTATTTATACTTATACCATATTGAATCTGCATGCTCTGCTTAATTTGTTTTGTATCCATGATTGGTTACATATTTTTTCAAGGATATAAATCATTGATGCATTTAAATTTGTTTGACTTTAATCCATGTACATACTACAGTATTTGTGGATCTATCAGTAATATGATATACATTACGCGAAACCAGACAAACAATATATATTTATTATAGAGGTCCAGGCTTTAGTGATGTTTTTACTTTTATTTTAATTAATTTCATGTGTTTACAATGTTACGTCACTCACAGCTTGGTCAGAGGTGATTTACCTAATTATTTTGCATATTTATGTGTGCTGACTTCCTACAGTATGTGTCCATACTCCTTGAGAAAGTGCAACACTTGCGTGGAATGCGTGGGAAGACTTTTCTTTCTTGTCTACCACCTACTTTTGTTCAAAATAAAGCATTTGTTTACTTTTGTACTTACTGGTACCCTTTTCTTTAATTTTTTAATTTTTGGCTGTTCCTGATCCTGTCTGAGTGCCCTGACATTTGCTGTTTTTGCTGAAGCACAATACAGTACCTGGAAACGAGTTCATTCAGATAGATATCAGCAAGTGGGAGGCTATGCAATTTGTGTCACCTTCTATGCACAGTATCCCTGACATCATTTGTTGGTGGGCATACAGATGAATACACCCTCACTTCTGTTGACACAATGCACATTGAATATATATTGAGTTTACATTCCTCTGTGCTCTATTTCTTATCTAAAGCTGTGATGTCCATAAAAGTTATTTCAAAGGCTCTCATCATGAGAATGCAGGATATGTACAAGAAAGGACACAGAATAATACAGATGAAACTCTGGTTAGTTAGTTCGAGCATCAAGTTAACACATAACAGATAGTGCTATCATGCCATGGGCAGACTAAAAGTGGAAAGCGTATCCACCCGGTCACAACAGAGTAAGTACTGTAATGTATTTTGTTTTATTTTTTTTTAAGTTTTTTTCCTTTTTGTCTCTGAAATTCATTTTGGGCCTAAAAATGATACATTTTAGAAACAAATATATATTTTTAAACGTCATAAGCAATTTTTAAATAATTTATCTTTCTTGTTTTCTTTAAACTGTAGGGCAGCGAAACGGCTGGTGATTGAAATCAGTGATGCTAAGGATGAACAGTCTGCAGCAGCGGTCCAGGTGGTTCTGGAGAAGAGTCGTAATCTGACAATATCTGAGACTAGCATGAGGGTGATGAGATGCGAATTGGGCTTGACCTATGGATGTGTCAAGTAAAGAATTTTACTGTAATATAATGCAATAGTATTGTTATTTGAATTGTAGTGTTGCTTGTTATAGCACTGCACAGTGTTGTACCCACTGTGGTGTACTGTAGCTCCTAGAGCGACAGAACAGGTGGCATGTTTATTGTAGTGCAGTGCAGTATTGCACAGTACAGCTAAAGTGTTGTATGCAAAAATACGGTTTTACTGTACAGTACTTGTAAAATTCTCTCTTGTCATTACAGAGTTTATCCTATGATAAAGGAGCCCATCAAGATTAAAAGTGTCGACCAAGCACGTGCATGGATCGATAGTGGCGAAACGTTTCAGGGTGTTATATTTTCTGATGAGACAACTGTCTCCTTAGAAAGATTTTCCACCTTTTTCTTTCCGCAAAAAACCTATCTAGCCCTGAAACCGTGGCCCCAGAACCACTCAAGATCCAAGTGTGGGGGAAATCTCTAGATGTGGACCAGGATCCATTATACTATTTGAAGGTACATTAAGTCACAAAGTCACATGTTGTAGTGTAATGCACTGTATTACTGTAGTGTACTGTATGCCATAATGTACATTTTTTCCATAATTTTTTTCTCTTTTGGTACAGGAATCATGGATAAATTGTTTTTCCAAGAGCACCTTATCGGCCATTCTGATATATTGTTGAATACATTAGATCACCGTCTTCCAGAATAATGACCCAAAACATAGTGCCTCTTTACCTATTTTCAGGCAAGTGGAATCAACTGGGTCAGAACCCAACCAGTGTAAGTGCTGTATTGTAAAAAATTCTCGTTATTTTCAACTGTATTGATCATTGCTATTAATTAGCCATTGTTTCCCCTGATGTTGCAGATCCCCCGATTTGAACCCCATAGAACTGGTGTGGCATGCAATGAAGCATCACCTAAGAAAGTTCATACAGTAAAGCCTACCAACAAGGAGGAACGTGTTAAAGGGCATAACATTTTCAGGAGAGACACATTTACTGTACAAAGATGCAACAACTATATTAATCATATTAGAAGTGTTTTGCCCGTTCTTTTAGAGAGCAATGGGAATGCGACTGGCATGTAGTAAGGTATGTGTGGTACTGACAGGAAGCTGAAGGTAGGGTTATGCTACAGGTTTAAGGTTTTCTCTCTCTATGTGGAGTTTTGATATTAGTCATACAGTAAAGTTAATGTTATGTAATCATTCCTTTTCTTTTATTTTCTTTCACAGAATAGTAATGTACAGTATGTTGAAACATTTTCAGATGTTATACATCTGTGTATTACCTATTAGAAACAGTATACTGTACTAGTGGTATCTAACAGTTTATTCATTTTGTATGGATGTTAATAAATCAGTCCAGGCCTACACTAATCCTCAATAATCCCCTTTGTCCCTTTATTCTCTTTTTTAAAAATCCACCAGGCACCTGGGAGTGGGGGAAATGTCTGAGCCTATTGTCCAGTGTGCATAAAAATAGTCAATATCTTGGCCTAATCCCCCTTCTCTCAATGACAAGATGAGATCAGATTGCTCTGTTTTTCAAACACTGTGTGCCAGGGGCAGAATATTTGTATAGATGAATATGGCAGCCCAGTCACTTGCCAGTAGCAGGGAGGCAAAATTACTCACCACCTTTTTGAACAGCATTGCAGTAGTTTTCACCCGGTAACTCAGCAAAGTCCCATGAAATGTAAAGTGTATTTAAAATGCATTTAATAAGTGTGAACTCTAGTCTTGTTGTCATCTGTTAAAACTGTTTGAAAAGTTAATAAAAGTTATCACTGCCAGAGACAGTGTGTATGTGAAATATTTCTGTATACACTGGCGACACACTTTATTCGAGCACGGCTAGTCCCGCGAATTCGGGTATACTCGGGTGTATTCAGGTTTCTGATATTTTTCAGCCAGAGTGCATTGCGTTATTTTCCGGCAGGAATTTAAGCTTTTTATTCCGGCTGGTTACAATACTGCAATGCCGTCAAAATACACATGGTGGCGCTTGCGAGCTATTCTCTGTGAAGCCGTCCCCTATAATGAATTGTAATGCAGTATACAGTATATATATATATACAGTACTGTATAACAACAACCCCTGTAAGCCCTAACATACAGTACTGTACAGTACTGTACTGTATATGCACATACATAAATGATACTACTGTATGGGCGGCGGGGGCGAGATGTGTTTGCAGCAGAGAGAGATCCGCTGCTCTCTCTCTGCGCAAACATCCACACATTAAAAATTATTTGAAATACATTTTTATTGATAGTGTAGATGTGCAGGGGGTCTCCGGAGCTGAACCGCGTTGGT